>NC_049208.1:5986902-5989402 GCF_013347855.1 Anguilla anguilla | reverse complement strand
GGTTCTGTACACAAAGACACACACTCTTTGCTGAACAGTTGTGCTCAGAGTAAGAGATATTTATGAAGTGCGTAAGAACCGCGAGTCAACTAGATGTTAAATTGCCCGTGCTGCACTTTGCGCTGAAGGCTCTGTCCCCGTGTTGTTCTGAGCGGAAGGTTCCATTACACAAACTGTTTAGGTTCGGCGATTCGAGGGAGCCGTCCGGAGCTCTTCAGCCGAAGCTAAGGGATTAGCGCTGAGCGCCGAGGCGCGCGTTGGAGCGAAAGTGTCTGGACTGTTTCTTTTTTGGCCGACCGGGAAACGCAGTCACTTTCTGGAGGCTGGGGTAGACGTGCCCCGGCTGTCCAGCGAGCCATCGCACTGGGCCCGTGTGTGTGAGGAGTGGAAAAACAGCACGTGCTCTGAGGAGAGGCTGAGAGGCTGTGACTCTCGCTCCGGCCGTGGTTGCACTGCCGTCTGTTCAGACTGCCCCTTTTTTACTGTTTGTTTGTCCCTTGTACGGTGTGAGGTTACAAATGCACGATTATGGAAATGTGTGATCTTGAACCGAACATTCTGATGCGTTCTGATGTCACAGTCGCTGCTGGTAACCTGAGTGCCACGGAGTTCTAGAACACTGATCTGAGTTCTGAAGAAAACCTCTTTTGGTCTTCAAAGGGTTAAACACCGTTTCTCAGGGCTGCTTGCACGTAGCATAGCCATGCTGTGTGTTGTCCCGGGGGGGGGGGTAATTATTGAAGTGAGGTCGTGCCTCAACGACCGTGACCAACCTGGGATTCAAGCCCCAAATTTGAGCCCTGAATCACTGCATTTCAATTCCAGTCACACATTGCTGTGTTACTGATGCGGTGGTACAAAGCCAAGCTTCTGGAACACAGCTGAAGGCAGGTACAGACCATGCTAATGTATGGAAACCCAGGGTGGGAGGTGTCCTGGATCACACAGGTGTGTGGGTCAGTATTCGCACAGTTGTCTTCTTCTGCCAGTGGTCTCTTCATTTGATGGCATTTGAGTGACAACATAGGTGGGGTTTGGGGGGGGGTGGGGGGGTGCAGAGATTTAGGACCAGGGGGGAGGGAGGGAGGGGGTTGAGATATCAGCCTTTGGGGGAGGCATGGCCCCCCAGGCCCTACTTAATTTCCACCTATGAGTGAGAGAATGAAGAAGAAAGAATGAGGTGTCAGGGGGGCAAGTCACTTCTGTCATCACGTTTTCTCCATACTCTCTTTGACTGTATCATTACCTTGTCCGTCTAGCCCGAGCCTATGCACTGTATCGGATGACGTATATCACTGCACTGAGGGGAACTTCCGACTGAGCCTCACAGGCTTCCGTAGTTCAGGCCAAATTGGTGATCCAATCTCTGTCTGTAACCCTTTGTGCTTTCGCCCATCTGTATAAAAAAAAAAACACAATTCTACACAGCAACAGAGTGGCTGAGGTGGTGTTTTTTTCATAATCATATCAGAGGCAGACTTTACCAATAAATGCCAGCCATTTATGCCTCTTATGGCAGGAGTGTTATCAAGTTCTTAAGACTTTTTAAAATCATAATAAATATCCCAGTTGTCAGCTAAAGTGTGCATGTGAATTTATTTATGGGAATTACCAGCCAGATATGAAATCTATTTCATATCAGTTGTTAAGATGGACCCCCAAGCCCCATAAATAAATTGACTTAATTATCTGCTTTTAAACTGCACATTCTGGATGCCTTGTCCTATTCCAATTAAACTTTGTAAAGAACATAAATAAATTAAAATTAAATTCATTATGGATAAATAAATTATTCAGTCATTCCAAATCTGCATTAAAACAGTGGCAAAATTAGCATAAGTGAAAGCATATCAGCGACATTGGTTTCATAACTGTTTTTCTTCTGTCTGTATTGTTGCATTTGAGATCGAGTATGTTAATGACAATTTTCAGTTGTCAACACAACAGTGAAATTCTTAATTGGTTGATTCAAATTGACTACATTTGTTCACCCACTATATTATCTCTGTTCCCTGGTTAGTACATGAGCTAATTCTGAAGCCGTATTTGTCTTTGTGGATCTTAGATTTTTTTTTTCACTGGAGTTGCCAATGTAGTCTGTGTATCCATATTAATTGAATTGAATGCATCTTCAAAATTCAGAAGTGTGTGCTTTCGCATGTCATTGCATAGTGACAGATGTACATCAATATTTGAATGAGAAATTGCGAACATTTTTTTAATATATTCATGAAAAATTCATTGCTGAGGAAGTCCATCGGCATACTCTTCCTATATTTAATGTGTATAAAGTGCTTAGGAGGCATCTTGTATAAATAGCAAAGTTAATGTAGCTTCACTCACTTCAAGTGAGTTGTGTTTCCTACCGCGTGGGATTGCTGGTTTGAATCCTAGAATGGGCACAGCTGTTGCACTGAAAAGTGAAGAAGGACACCATGTGTCCACATCTGCTGCCTTCTATGGGAATGACTGCTTGGGTGTCTTTGGCAGTAAATCGTGG
>NC_049208.1:5974402-5981902 GCF_013347855.1 Anguilla anguilla | reverse complement strand
AGCAGGGAAGCACAGTGTGTCTTCGATTTTTTTACGGAAGCTTCATCTTTTTGGACTGGCATGGGCAGAAGCATGAGCTCAAACACAGCCGCCCTGTCTGGCCCTTTCTGTGACCTCACCTTGACCTTTCCGTGACCTTACCCTGACCCTTCCGTGACCCTCCACCCTGACCTAGTCTGAGATATGCAGGGATTTGAAGAAAGGGAAGGCTGCTTGGCAGTGTTTGGCAGAGAGCGGGGAGGGGGTTGATGGGGGGGTGAAGGGCCCGAGGGGGGGTTTGGCTTCAGTATCCCATTAACGTTTTTGTTTCTGAGCCAAGATACTGAGGAGGAGAAGAAGAAGAAAAAAACTATGCAATTAAAAATTTTGGAGTAGTTGACGAGGAACTGAATTAAGAGGAGGAATCCCCCCCCCCCCCCCCCGAAGGCTAACTCTTAATCAAGTGAAATGTCCTGCCCTCTCTCTATCCTTGCATTAGCCTATTAGAAGAGTGCGGGCGTCGTTTATTGTCCAACCAGAGGACATCGAAAACTTCTGGAATCTTCTGTTCATTTCTCAGTTGAGACCCAGTGTCCCAATGTGACTTCCCTGTATAAATAAAGATTTGAAGAGTTGAATTAACACTGTCAGAGTTTAATTAACACTGTCGGAGTTGAATTTACATTGTTAGAGTTGAATTGACGCTGTTAGATTTGAATTAACATTGTCAGAGTTTAATTAACACTGTTAGAGTTGAATTAACACTGTCAGAGTTGAATTAACACTGTTAGAGTTTAATTAACACTGTCAGAGTTGAATTAACACTGTCAGAGTTGAATTAACACTGAGTTGAATTATCCCTGTTAGGGTTGAATTAACATTGTCAGAGTTGAATTAACACTGTTAGAGTTTAATTAACACTGTCAGAGTTGAATTAACACTGTCAGAGTTGAATTAACACTGGACATTTTACTCTGCGTCAGCAGTGCTCTCCAGTGCTTTTAGCGGCACCCACGACGAGCAGTCCCACAGACCGCTAAAAAACTTTTCCCCACGAACTGACCTTTTACGCCATGCTGGATTTTAGTTCCCCTCCTGCCTTTTTTAATATATCCCTTTTTAATTAGTCCCTAGTGGCCCATAAAAATGAAAAGCAATCGCTATTTGTTGTTTTTATAATTCCAAATATAATAGCCAGGGGCTCTTGTGTCATAAATTGGCGCATGGTTTTTTTTTGCAGTGCATCAGTAATTACATTAATTGAGTGCACATGTAAATGATCACTTTGTCATCTTTTTGGGTCGTTAATAAATAACTAATAAATGTTAAACTGTGTTGGTAGTCATGCCTCTCCTCTCCAAGGGCAGAGGACCCAGACACTTTTAGCGGTAACGATTCTGCAGCATTACTGGTCTGATTTGTTACTGGTACTGCGCAAACACACTTAGACCGCCCCCCCCCCCCCCCCCCCCCCCCCCCCCCCCGGTCAAAACTCTTAAGCTCATCGCCACCATTTCCAGTGCGTGTTCTTTCAACGTGTAATCATACCGTATGTATGCAGATGTGTTGATCTGTGTGGAGCAGAGGTGGACAGTGAGAGCCGTGTGTGTCTCTGGAGTTTATGCCATCTTCTGCTTTTTGTCATTGATATTTTAGCAACATTTTTCAACAGGTTCATGACTGGCAGTTGAAGACAGTTCCTGTTTCCTAACATGGAACACCTTGTTGTTATGTAATCTACAGTTAAATGGTCATAACGGTAGCTAGTTAACTACTGTAGCTAACTGTGGCTAGTCAGCTAATTAACTAGCTAATTTGACCAGTGTGTGGAGACACTGTTCACTTTACACACTGTAGTGAGTGGAGTCACTGTTCACTTTACTATCCGAGGTGTGGAGACACTGTCCACTTTACACACTGTAGTGTGGACACTGTCTCTGGCCACTTTTGTGGCCCTTCCCAAAATAGCCTAAATAAAATATTAATTTGGGATGTTTATTAGTCTCTTACTGGCCCTCAGGGGTGCCAAAGCTTTGAGATATTTTTGGCAGCAGTTGTGATGAGGTGTTTAAGAGAAAGGCAGGTTGAACCTTCCAGGTTTTTCTATCATGTGAACTGTTGCATTTCCCATAAATCTCTTCTAGACATGGGTAAATTTCTGGCGTATTTGTATAGTGGGTGGGTATTTGCTTTATTAAATCGTAATAGATCCTCTGTACTGCGCAGTACTGCAGGAAATGCTACATCGTTTATTCAAAAGAGCATTAAAAATGTATTCAACATCTGTATGTCTAATAATGGGAGAAACGTTTTTATTACAGTCTCTTAAGAGGACGTGAAAAAACCTCTGAACACGTCAGTGCACGTCCATCCATCATTTTGATTTGTGTGTTTTGCTCATCGCCACACCGAAGGCAGCTGAGTTGCAGGAGACATCTGTTATAGCAGAACAGATAATAATGTCTATTTCTGTCTCTCTCTGAAAGTTTTTTTTTTTTTTTTTTTTTTTTTGTTATTTCAAAAGGTCACCAGCTTGTAATGAAATGAAGCATTTGTAACAATGAGTCTGTTCCTCTGTGGGTTTGTTAGTGGGGCGAAAAGGACAATCCAGACAGAGGGAGTGTGTGTGTGTGTGTGAGTGAGTGTGACTGTGTGTGTTTGTGTGTGTGCACGCATGTGTTTACATGTGTGTTTGTGTATGTGTGAGTGTGTGAGTGTGTGTGTGTGTGTGTGTGTGAGTGAGTGTGTGTGTGACTGTGTTTGTGTATGTGTGAGTGTTTGTGTGTGTGTGTGTGTGTGTGTGTACGTTTGTGTGTTTGTGAGTGTGTGGGTGTGTGTGTGTGTGTGCGCGTGTGTGTTTACGTGTGTGTTTGTGTGTATGTGTGTGTGTGTGTGTGCATGTCTGTGCGCGTGTGCCTGTCTGTGTGTGTGCGTGTGTGTGCGTACGTGTTCTGCACCGTGCCTGAATAGATGGAAGTGTTAGGCTTTTCTGTCAGTCGGTGGTCCGCAGGGGATTCTCTGCCCGAGAGCGAGGAGACGTGACTCCTCATGTTTTACAGAACCCTCGGAACCCAGGAGCAGAGCTCCGGGATGAGCAGCACACGCAGGGCCCCATCGCTCTCTCACTTTCAGTCCGTCCGCAGTCTCTCTGCCTTCCTGCTGTCAACACCTGCCTCAGTCTCCGGAGGCTTAACCCGTGGACAGCGTAGCGTACGTAGCATCACAGCTGGGACAGGAAGTAGCATTTTTAGAACAATCCGTTTGATGCGCCAGTTAAGTGTGGAACCGCATATATGGACTCCGTGTCAAGTTATAATGACAGGGTGCACTGATGGTCATTTTTAGTGCCACCGACAAAGGCCCCCGCCCCCCCTAATTTCTGTGCAAATGAGACACATCCGGTGGTGTCACAAGCCACCTCGTTTGATGCATTACATTACATTACATTACAGGCATTTAGCAGACGCTCTTATCCAGAGCGAAGTACAACAAGTACATCAGTTCAAGGTGCAGAGGTGCAGAAAAACACACTGGAGTGAAGTAAAGATCGTAGTGCCAGAAGTGACCACATAGATCAGGACTCCAACCCTGTAGGGTAACCTGTTCAGCAAACAAACAAAACAATCCTGCCAAGTACAAAACTAGCACTGAAATCACATTTGCCTAATCATGATGCGAGTCATTTGTGAGGCTGACACTGAGGATTGTTGTTAGCATTGAAGCAGGAGATCGTGATCCTGGCAGTGGATCCCATTGGCTGGTGAACACGCTATAATCGTTAAGCAAGTGTTGTGTCTAAAATGCAGGCAGACATTTTAGTTCCCTTGAGGGTGTGAACTGCTGTGGACGTTTCTTCGTGCTCCTGTTGGTCTACCTACTGTCTGGTCCTGTTTTTTCCTCAGGAATCTTCAATGCTTTGGGGCCTTGGGTCATCTGTTCCTCTGTCCTGCAAATCCCCCCCCCCCCCCAAATGTGACGCCCCTGACCACACCCCTCTGTGGCCCCTCCCCCCCCTCTGTCTCCCAGGTGCTGTCGCTGGGCGCGGACGTGCTGCCGGAGTACAAGCTGCAGGCGCCGCGCATCCACAAGTGGACCATCCTGCACTACAGCCCCTTCAAGGCCGTGTGGGACTGGCTGATCCTGCTGCTGGTCATCTACACGGCCATCTTCACGCCCTACTCCGCCGCCTTCCTGCTCAGCGACGAGGAGGAGGCGGCCATGCAGACCTGCGGCTACTCCTGCAGCCCGCTCAACGTGGTCGACCTCATCGTGGACATCATGTTCGTCATCGACATCGTCATCAACTTCCGCACCACCTACGTCAACGCCAACGACGAGGTGGTCAGCCAGCCCGGGCGCATCGCCGTGCACTACTTCAAGGGCTGGTTCCTCATCGACATGGTGGCTGCCATCCCCTTCGACCTGCTCATCTACCGCTCAGGAGAGGAGGTGAGGGGTCAGGCTGGGCGGAATGCGGCATCATGGGTAGTGTAGTTATCCCCTTCGACCTGCTCATCTACCGCTCGGGAGAGGAGGTGAGGGGTCAGGCTGGGCGAAATGCGGCATCATGGGTAGTGTAGTTATCCCCTTCGACCTGCTCATCTACCGCTCGGGAGAGGAGGTGAGGGGTCAGGCTGGGCAGAATGCGGCATCATGGGTAGTGTAGTTATCCCCTTCGACCTGCTCATCTACCGCTCGGGAGAGGAGGTGAGGGGTCAGGCTGGGTGGAATGGGGCATCATGGGTAGTGTAGTTATCCCCTTCGACCTGCTCATCTACCGCTCGGGAGAGGAGGTGAGGGGTCAGGCTGGGCGGAATGCGGCATCATGGGTAGTGTAGTTATCCCCTTCGACCTGCTCATCTACCGCTCGGGAGAGGAGGTGAGGGGTCAGGCTGGGCGGAATGGGGCATCATGGGTAGTGTAGTTATCCCCTTCGACCTGCTCATCTACCGCTCCGGGGAGGAGGTGAGGGGTCAGGCTGGGCGGAATGTGGCATCATGGGTAGTGTAGTTATCCCCTTTGACCTACTCTTCTACAGGAGGTGAGGGGTCAGCCTGAGCGGAATGTGGCATCATGGGTTGTGTAGTTATCGCCCTTGACCTGCTCATCTACCGCTCGGGAGAGGAGGTGAGGGGTCAGGCTGGGTGGAATGTGGCATCATGGGTAGTGTAGTTATCCCCTTCGACCTGCTCATCTACCGCTCGGGAGAGGAGGTGAGGGGTCAGGCTGGGCGGAATGCGGCATCATGGGTAGTGTAGTTATCCCCTTTGACCTACTCATCTACAGGAGGTGAGGGGTCAGCCTGAGCGGAATGTGGCATCATGGGTTGTGTAGTTATCGCCTTTGACCTGCTCATCTGGAGAGGAGGTGAGGGGTCAGGTTTGGAGAAATGTGGCATCATGGGTAGTGTAGTTTGTTAACAGCACTTGAGGGTGAGCAAATGTGGTACATCCGCATGATACAACTGTTTGGGGGAAATGGATCTTTGTTGTGATCCATTTCCTAAGTTTGAACGAACCGTGTAATTTATTTATCTTTGGAAGAATCAGTAGATTAATCAACTAATGATAAATAATCGACAAATCAGCTGACCGTCAAAATGTTTTTCTAATCAATTTGATGAAAGTGTATTCCAGGAATTACATTAAAGTAAATGTCATTCTAAACGTGAACATTAGAAAGATGACTTTGGAGTGGAACATTTAAAATCCATTTTAAAATGATCTGGGAGTGCTCTGAGAAAATATACTGCCTCTGATTTAATGTAATGAACTCACCACTGGCTAAATAAAAGCCTAAATATGAGTGTGTATGATGCTATTGATGTAGACATTTTAATCTTTATTTGGGGTATAGTGCATTTCGTGGTCGTGGCCTCTTGCCTTTGCTATTAGCTGATGGAAACGAACCAAATCCTCGTGCCCTAATAGAAACAAAAGCCAAGCCAATATTGTGTATTAATTTTTGTCCCAGACATGAAGCTCTGCTCTATGCTCAACAGTGGGAAAAAAACGAGGATATTTAATTGCTTTGGTACATTTGTAGTCTAGTATAAGTTTGCTTGTCTAGACCAGAAAAGCTTTTTAGAGCAGCACCCACTCAATTAAAAACCGCTTCATAATGTTTATTTAACCATTTTCATTAAACAGAAACACCAGGAGTCCCATAATTAGCAATGCTGAAGAATTACAGGGCTGGATGGCAGACTTAAATCGATTCCAGCTAAATAATTTGAGCAGCAATTGTCCGGGTCCTATTTATCACTGACACATTCATTGTGGTAGCGTTAGCCCGAACAATGTCAGCTGTTAGATTTAATTCCGTTTAGAAGACAAAGCTACACAAGATCGGATGTCATGAATGTGTCATAAAAATGACTGAAATCAGAGGATGGTGTTTGAAAGCGCTCGCTTACATTTGGGCTGATTTGCACGGTGGTCCTGCAGTGCATTATGGGTAGGCAGCTGCCTCCTCCCTGCAAAGTGACAAAACATTCCGCATTCAAATAAACTGACAGTTTTTGTTTTCCCCTCTCTGCTGACGGACAGAATTTGTCAGTGCCGGTGTAATCAATGGAAATGACATCATCAAACCCGCCCAGAAAATAAGTGACAAGAGAGTATTAATTACCTTTAGAGTCTCCGTGGGGGAACGAAATGACCTATGCGGGAGTCTCCAGGTACATTCGTTATGTTGACGGGCGAGCGCTAACTGGAGGAGGCGCGTGATTGGTGGGAATGAACACGTCGGGGCGAACAAGGCGATAAATGAACAGGAGCGAGCAGATTTATGGCCTCCCGCGCGTCCCTGCGCTCCCTGGGAATTATGGGAACTCCGGAGGGAGTTCCTAATTTCTGATTCCTCGTTAAAATTCCGTCGCGTCAGCGCGGAGATCCGCCCCTGTGACACAAACTTCCCGAGCGGAAGCATATTTACCATGGGTCTATAATTATTTCATATTTCATATGTCTTCCATATTTCATGCTGCTCTCTGAGTTATAGTAATACTTCTGTAAGTGCGCACAGAAGAACATTCTGTCCGAAATCATCTCTCCGATTGGGGAATATTTTGTCCCTTTTGCACCATAATCAAGCGTCTTACGCTGATTTTACAGAAAAGTCGGCGGTCTGCTTCTCCAACCCCACAAAAGCTCTCTCTCATTTCTTCCACAACTGCTTTTGCTTGCATTCTCATCTGATATTGTTTCTACTGTTGGGAGAGACACTAAAGGGTTTTTATCTGCTTGTTTTGTGACTTACTGTCTGGAGGTACGCATTGATTTTACTTCTTGCCCTAAGGGGCCTCGTTCTTGAACCCTTTGACTTAATAATAATTCACATGGACACCGAAATTATTGGAATGAAACAGGAAAAGGCTTCCCTCCGTGTATGAGAAGCGAAAGCTAAATAATTTACCGAATCGATGAATGGCTCAAAGCATCCTCTATGAGAGGTATTTCATTTGCTCCTGTCTGGTCGATGGCACAAGAAACAACTTTTCTCTGACCCTGCAGCCTTCAC
>NC_049208.1:5875378-5974302 GCF_013347855.1 Anguilla anguilla | reverse complement strand
AATTGGTTCTACACCAACGGCATCAACGCGGTCAATTTTATCTCTTGGAACCTTCAGCTTTTGACAGTGTTTTTTTTTTTGTTGTGTCATCATGAGACCCAGTGTCTCAGTGTGATTTCTCTGTATAAATAAAGGTTTTTATAAAACCGCTCAGGCTGTTCGTGTACCAGCTCAGCTTTGCACAGGTCGAATGTTCTCAAAACAAACAAAATGGTGGGGTGCGTTTGATCTAAGATTGTTGCTTTATCTCACTTTCTGTTTGAAGGTTCATGCCTCTACTAATCCCAATTTTCCTATTTTCCTTTTGAAAGTTTTTCTAAAAAGTGCTATGTAAGGAATGTTTTATTCAGTTTCAGTATAAAATGTCTCCAGTAAATGGCATGATTAAACACAGTGCGTTTTACTGCAGTACTCCGATCTCACTCAGTGGCACAAATCAACCTGCTATGGTCACATTTTATCTGGAGTAGCAAAACATTAAATCTGTTTTCACTGAGCAATTTCACCGAGGGCCACTGAGTTTCCTACATTTACAAAGAAAAAAAACATATAAAGCATTTAGTCAATATGAAAATGTTTTTTAATTATTCAGTGGGTCCCTTATTAAATGCCATTGAGAAAAACTGGCTGGATGTTATAATTTGCCATTGAGTACACATTTTAATGAACAAGTTAAATTTAATGCATTTAAGTATTCGTTCTCGGAAAATAAAATAAAAACATTAGCAGTCAACAGGTTTGCACATTAGACAAATGAGAACATTTAATTTGTTTAACGGTAATTTCATTCTTGCAATCCCTGTCTACCAGCAGAAGTCCAGTTTCTCTGAAAAGGACACAGTATGCAGGCACAATGAGACACGAACGGCAGTTAAGCCCCCTTAATTGAAATTGCTTTTCAATGTACTTAAACTGCAGCCTGGTGTTCTGTGTCTTGTTTGGGGCAGGAGACAATTAACATGAACAGCAGGAAGGAGTGCTTTCTCTGGGATTCGGATGTAGAGCTCGTACGGATGGTGGATGGTCTTTGTTAGCAAACTCGGGTGGACAGTATGCGTTTACGGTCAAAAACTATTTTCACCTATTTGACCAATTTGCCTACTTATGTCTACTTTAATTATTTAGTCATTCGTAAGTGTAATTCATTAATTGTGTTTTTTGTGAAGGAATAAGTAGCCTTTGTGCTATTTAGTCCTTAATGCTGATGTCACAAGCTGTACTTGTGACATCAGCATTAGAATGTTCAGTTGGAATTTCAGCATTGGAATGTTCAGTTACGATGAGAATGTTCAGTTTAATGTAATGCGGCATGATTTATGATTACCTAACCTGGGTGGACAGAAAAATGGGGGATTGTGACATGAGAGTCTTAATAAAATGCTGACCTAAGCACTCATAAAGATACTGAAATCTGAAAATGTTCCATATGGGAGACATCTTCAGGGTGAACTTAAGTTCTAAGAGAGAGGGTATTTTAATGGGCTGTGATATTTTGTTGTGGGTAATCAGTCTCAAAGGTAGTCAGTTTTGCTCGGAGCAATAATTAAACTTTTGCCTTTCAGACAAAAAATCTCAGGCTTTGTGCACTTGTTCTGTCAGGAATAGTCAACGTGTATCTTGTTGTTGAGCCTGTCGAGTGGGCGGTGGGCTTGCTTTCATGGGTGACCTTTGCACAGACCCCGCTGATATACAGAGATCTTTACGGTATGCGGATAGGCTGATGCTGTGGGGTCAGTGTACAGATTGGAAAATCCACATGGCCAGAAAAAATCAATAGATCAAAAAACGGACAAACGATACAAACTCAGATAAGTAACTCTCCTAAGACCCGGCCATTCATTTTTGATCCCTGAAGGGGACACGATTCTCTCTGGTCATAATCTCAGGAACCAATATGTTCTCTGATGAAACCTAGCCTACATCATCATAGAATATACTGGTTCCTGAGATTATGACCAGAGGCATGCTGATGTCACAATCACTGCTGGTAATTGAAAACAAAGGAGTTCTAGAACACTGACTACAGCTACAAGGGACACGTTGTTCATCGCCGCATGTGTTTTGTCTTCCGGGACACTTGTGTTAACGTCCTTTAAAAAGAAAAAATACTTAAAACTCCCCCCGTCCCGTCCCGTCTCGTCCCGTCCAGGTGCTGAAGGGTTTCCCAGAATGCCTGCAGGCGGACATCTGCCTGCACCTGAACCGCACGCTGCTGCAGAACTGCAAGGCCTTCAAGGGCTCCACCAAGGGCTGCCTGCGCGCGCTCGCCATGAAGTTCAAGACCACGCACGCCCCGCCCGGCGACACCCTGGTGCACGCCGGCGACGTCATCACCGCCCTCTACTTCATCTCCCGCGGCTCCATCGAGATCCTGCGCGGGGACATGGTGGTGGCCATACTGGGTAACCGTCGGGAGTGGGGTTGGTGGCCATTTTGGGTAACCATGGTGGGGCCAGCCTAGCTTTTTTTTTGGGGGGGGGGGGGGGGGGGGGCGGGGGACTGTGACAACGAATCAGAGCCCTTTTTGTTCTGATCCTCCCAAATGTCGTGCGAGCATCGTTTGATTGTGCGGTTCTGTGTGATGTGTTGTGCCCGTGTGTGTGTGTGTGTCTGTGTCTATGTGTGAGTGTGAGAGTCACAGGTTGTGATGAATTCATTATGTGAGTCACAGGTTCAAAGTGATAAATTTCATACATTATTGTTACTATTTTTCAAAATACTCACACTTGAAATCAAAATAAGATTTAAACTACTACTACTTTTAAACTACCTGTCATTTAATAGCATAGATTCTCAACTCTTTAATGAATACATATCCTATGATATTTTGTGAATGTGTGTTGTTAACTGTACACAGCATACCTTGCCCACAGTGAAAATCTGCAGTTCTGAAGATCTTTATTTCGAGACATTTTCTACATTTTTGTGAAAGTTCTACGCGGCATCGCAGATGACGCTCTCTCTCTCTCTTTCTCGCGTAGGAAAGAACGACATTTTCGGCGAGCCCATCAACCTGTACGCGCGCCCGGGGAAGTCCAACGCGGACGTGCGGGCGCTGACCTACTGCGACCTGCACAAGATCCACCGCGAGGACGTGCTGGAGGTGCTGGACATGTACCCCGAGTTCTCCGACTACTTCTGGGGCAACCTGGAGATCACCTTCAACCTGCGAGACGTGAGTACATCTGTCACTGCCATCAGGAAAAAAAAGCACCTTCGCTTGCTGCTCAGAAACAAACCACGTGATGGTATTTATTTGACCTTTTAGTCAGGAGAATGGCGAGCATTGCTGGGCTGAATGGCCTGTTCTTGTCACTATGTTATGTTGTGTTATGCTGTGCTGTGCTGTGCTGTGCTGTGCTGTGCTATGCTATGCTATGTTATGCTAGGCTATGCTATGCTATGCTATGTTATGCTATGCTATGCTATGCAATGCTATGTTATGTTTTGTTATGCTAGGCTATGCTATGTTATGCTATGCTATGCTATGTTATGCTATGTTATGTTATATTATGTTATGTTATGTTTTATCTTTTCTCCCCTGGCTCTCTCTCTCTCTTCCTCTCTCTCTCACTCTTTTTCTCACTCTCTCCCTCTCTCCCTCTCTCCCTCCCTCCCTCGCTCTCTCCAGTCCAACATGATCCCCGGGTCCCCGAGCAGCGGCGACTCGGACAGCGCCTCCTTCAGCCGGCTGCGCAGACGCAAGATGTCCTTTCGCCGCCGCACCGAAAGAGGTACGGTACCGCGTCCCTTTTTTTCCGGAAGCTTCCGTCGCCTTCCGTCACCTGCGGGTCCACCTCGGCACTGAGAAGCACCAGGAGCATGGAAACACAGCATCTCTCTCCATAAGCACTTTATAGTAAATAATGATAAACCCATTACATTACGTTACATTACATTTATTTGGCAGACGCTTTTATCCAAAGCGACGTACAAAAGTGCATTTCATGGTCATAGACAACTGCTAAACACAGCCCTAACCCTAACTAGAAAGGAAAGTTTGAGGACAGACCTTAAGTAGGCTTGAGAAAGCCAGTGTTGAAATACACGTGTTCGCTCACAAGAATTATAAAGAACTGAAAGCTAACTTACATCAGTTTAGGTTGAACTTTCATTTTGTGTGTTACCTGAAGCTTTGCGAGGGAGACAGACAGACGGTCTGTATCTGCGGCAGCTGCAGTTGCCGATTGTGGCGTCAGTTGCAAATGTGTTGTTCAGATTCTGAATCTCCCATTGAGTGTTATTCAATGGGAGATTTTCCTGTATAAAATCGTGAATAGGTCAAAAAAAGTATTTGAGTTGTTGGCACAAACAAAAACCACAAGCAATGCAGTCCCATGCTTGGTGAAGCTGTTGGCCAGATTTGGTCTGGCTAAAAAAGTTGTAAGAGGAGCGGCGTACAGAAAATTGATGTGAAATAAGAAGTAATAAGGAGAACAGAAAATTGGCTTTTTCAAGCAACTTAATATCATTTTATATATTTTATTTGTTTGGCACGTTTCTGGACACTGAAGATCACCGTGCATTAAAATACGTATGCCGTTGGAATGCTAGCCTTTCACCTTCCGCAGCATCACTGCGGTGTGATGAATGGTGTGAGCGATTCATCTGGTTTCCTAGGCCGGTTTGTTTGAGAATCCACCGGCATTTTTCGCGGCGCTCTGAACGCCTCTGCCTCCCCTCAGACGCGGAGAACGCGGCCGGAGCCAAACAGCCCCAGAGGCCCGTCCGTCGGCCCCGGAAGCAGGGCGTGGGTAACCGTGGCGACGGGCGGAACGCGGAGCGGGAGGGGCCCCGGAGCTCCGACTCCTCCCCGCCGCGCTCCGTCGGCGGCGGCGACGAAGAGGACGAGGAGGAGGAGGAAGAGGAGGAGGAGGAGACCGTGCTGGGCTGCCACGCCCCTCCCTCGGTGCTCGACCTTCACGGGGCCCACCCCGGGGCCCCAAACTTCGGCGACGTCCTTGAAGGGGACGGGGAGCCTCAGGGGGGGAACACGTGCAACTCGTTGTCAGGTGGGAACCCCCCCCTCACCCCCCCTCACCCCACCCCCCACGCCACCTCTCACCCGGCTCCTCCGACAGCCGCCTGACCTACTTACAGTCACACTCCACCTGCTCAGCTCCGCTGGGGTCTGCCAGCGTTAGCCTAGCGCTCAGACACCCCGAGCCGTTTTTCATTCGCTGATGAGTAACGGTTCTGTGAAAGGGGAATCTCGCCATCTCCAGATTTGGGGGGGGGGGGGTGCTGTGAGACTCCCACATCAAAGCCTGTTCATCCATTTGTCTCTTTTTGCAATGTTACACATTTCATGTGTAGGCATATTTTTCGTAGTAATGAAAAAGGAGAGAGTACAACAACGGGCTGCTCTTTTTTTCCGAAAACAAATTCTATTTGCAATGATATCTCACTTCCCTGCGATAGATTGGCGGCCTGTCCAGGGTGTATTTCTGCCTCTCGCCCAATGCATGCTGGGATAGGCTCCAGCACAGCGCCCCCCCCCCCCCCCGATCCTTCCCAGGATAAGCAGGTATAGATAATGGATGGACCCTGACTAGGATAAGCAGGTATAGATAATGGATGGACCCTGCCTAGGATAAGCGGGTATAGATAATGGATGGACCCTGCTCAGGATAAGCGGGTATAGATAATGGATGGACCCTGCTCAGGATAAGCAGGTATAGATAATGGATGGACCCTGCTCAGGATAAACTGGTATAGATAATGGATGGACCCTGACCGGGTTAAACTGGTATAGATAATGGATGGACCCTGCCCAGGATAAGCAGGTATAGATAAAGGATGGACCCTGTCCAGGATAAACTGGTATAGATAATGGATGGACCCTGACTGGGTTAAGCGGGTATAGATAATGGATGGACCCTGCTCAGGATAAACTGGTATAGATAATGGATGGACCCTGCCCAGGATAAACTGGTATAGATAAAGGATGGACCCTGTCCAGGATAAACTGGTATAGATAATGGATGGACCCTGACCGGGTTAAGCGGGTATAGATAATGGATGGACCCTGCCCAGGATAAGCGGGTATAGATAATGGATGGATGGATTGATGATAGCTCACGGGTTTCAGTACCACATGTAGACAGGAGTCGACCGCCAAACCTTGAGCCCGTTCAGAGCTTGTGTGGCATTATGGCCAATCAGCCGATTTACACAGTGTCATGTGACTGTCTCCCCCAATCAGGCGCCTTTTCCGGCGTCTCCAGCATCTTCAGCTTCTGGGGGGAGAGCCGGGGGCGGCAGTACCAGGAGCTGCCCAGCCAGAGCCTGTCCTCTCCCCCCCCGCCGGACACCCCCCTGCGCTGCCTGACCCGTCAGCAGCGCAGCGGCCTGGAGAACCGGCTGGAGCTGCTGCAGAAACAGCTCAACAGGTGAGTTACCTGAGCGCACAGGTGAGGTACCTGGAGCGCACAGGTGAGGTACCTGGAGCGCACAGGTGAGGTACCTGCAGCCCGCACAGGTGAGTTACCTGGAGCACACAGGTGAGTTACCTGGAGCGCACAGGTGAGGTACCTGGGGCCCGCACAGGTGAGTTACCTGGAGCGCACAGGTGAGATACCTGCAGCCCACACAGGTGAGTTACCTGGAGCGCACAGTTGAGTTACCTGGAGCCCGCACAGGTGAGTTACCTGGAGCGCACAGGTGAGATACCTGCAGCCCGCACAGGTAGGTTACCTGGAGCGCACAGGTGAGATAACTGGAGCGCACAGGTGCGTTACCTGGAGCGCACAGGTGCGTTACCTGGAGCGCACAGGTGCGTTACCTGGAGCCTGCGCAGGGGAGATACCTGGAGCTCATGCAGATGAGTTACCTGGGGCCCGCATAGGTGAGAGGCTGACTACTGCAGCTACTGCAAAAAGTTTTAGAAACTTCTATGCCAAACAAAAAGGCATGTTCAAACATTGCAGCCCACAAAATAAACCTGTTATTTATTGTCATAAAAAATGTAAATATAAATAATAATGAAATATGGGACGCCTGTCCCCCGGTTTTGCGCCTGCAGGTTGGAGACGCGGATGTCGGCGGACATCGGAGCGATCATGCAGCTGCTGCAGAGGCAGATGGCCATCGTGCCCCCGTCCTACAGCACCGTGTCCTCCCCCCCCCAGCCGACCCCCCCGGGGCACCCCGCCACCCCCAACCCGGAGACAGAAACGCTGGCCTCTGTCTCTCAGGTACGCCTCCCCTGCCACAGCAGCAGCACGACACCGCTACAGAATCTGCTTTGAGAGTGTGCCCCCTGGTGGCCAAGGATTTAAAAAAACATGCTGGCCCTGAAAGCTAACTGACTGTTTATGATATATTTGAGCCATATTTTCACACGGGCCAGTATTTTTTAAATAATTTAAAAAACAAAAGTTATTTTATAATCTGAATTCGGAACATTCTGATTCAAAATATTTTCTCTTAATCAATTATTTCTTTGTAGCTTTGGGTGGCTGAACACCTTGATTCTGCCCACAAAACCATATTTTCTGCTCCTTTGAAACAACAAAGGTTAAAAAGCCATGAACGCAGTTGTAGTATAGTAGTGTTATAGCATTTATTAGTACTGTTATAGTATTGTAATACTTTGCTGTTGAATGAGGTGTGCTTCGTTAGGGTTGAAGTGAAATCTTACAGGACGGTAAATCTGCAGTAACAGGTTTTGGGCTTCCCTGCTCTGTGGTCTTCCTCAGCTGTATCTTTGCTTGCCCCCCCCACTCTCTGTAATCCTGCATGGTCTCATGTCTCCTCTCCAGATCCTGGACTCCCAGGTCTGCGCGGGGGGGCCCTTAGCCACACCCCCCGAATGTCTGTGGAGCGCCGCGGACCCGCCCCGGGACGGCCCGTCAGAGACGCGCCCCCCGTGCGCCAGTGGCCTGGGGAGCGGCTCGGAGACGGGGGCGTGGCAGGGGGCAGTGGCGGCGCCCCCGGACTCCGAATCCAGCCGACGGCTCTCTCTGCAGGAGCGCCACGCGCCCCTGGACTCACGGACGCCGCAGAGACACGGCTCGGACCCCGGGAGCTAGGGGGGGCGGACAGGGGGGGTCACCTGCCTCGGCCCCGCCCCGCGCCGGGGGGGGGGGGGGGGTCATACCCCGCGGTCGCCGATTCGCCAGGGGGTGAGAGACACGCCCACAGAGGAAGTGCCAGATTCCCCCCCCCCCCCCGATCGGTTTTTTCTCTCTCCGCTTCCGGAACGTTCTCTGCACTGCCTCGAGGGGCGGGGGGGCGGGGGCGGGGGGGGGGGGGGGGGGTGTTGGGGGCTAGACTTCTAACAATCAGCCTTGGGGTTTTTTTGCTCTTTATTTCGCCTCCTGTTCCTTGTGACAGAGGAGAGAAGCACCATCAAACTACTGAAATGCATTCTGGGCAACAACAAAAAAAAATGAAAAAGACAAAGAAATAAAGGTGGCACAGCTGTTTTGCTGACACCGAGAGACGCTGTTTGGGAACACGGTCGGGGTGTTTTTTGAAAAATTCCCTTTACTGCTGTATTTGGCACTGGGTAACTCTGACAAGCGTTACCCATGACTTTTATCTGCTACTGACACTGTATATAAGGTATATGTCCTTTTAAGGACATATACATATGCCTGTATGTAAGGTATATGTCCATATACCTGTATAAGGACATATACACAGACGTGTGTAAGGTATATGTCATTTGGCCTTCTGAAAATTGCCTGGCAAACTTGAGCGTTAGCTGGTCTAACGTCGGGTGGTGTCCTGTCCCTCTATTGGCCGATTACTCGCACCTGGTTCTTCGGGATTTGGGTGGCTGAGCAGCTCGGATTCTGCCCAGATAAAAACTGTAATTCTCTGCTCCTTTGAAAAAAAAAAAAACAACAACAAGGGGTTGAAAAAAAGCCATGAACTCTTTTTTGCGAACATATCAAACTCTTATGTGTAGGTTGAATGGAAACGGGCCTGAAAGAGTACGCTAACGCTAGCTAAAGCGGAGTGAATCGGTATATGTGCACAGTTATGTACTGTGCGTACTGCATCAGATTTAGTTTCAGAGGTGTGCCTGAGCCAAGCTGTCGCTCTAGCTTCTGACAATACGGCTTCCCTTATGAAAAAGTGATACACGCATTTCCAAAACACACACCGATGGATTCGAATAATTACTCTGCGCAATTTACTGCCATTTACCGCCATGTGCAAGTTATGTGTGTGTGTGTGTGTGTGTGTGTGGGTAGAATATATTTGTAAAATGACATCGTAAATATATAGTTTGTAGTCTATGCGCAATATATTGCATGTGCACATATGAACTTTTCTAATATATGCTTGATATAGATGTGAAAATTCTTATTTGGATTGACTATGTTATCATGCAACATATATAAATATATATACAGTTACAATATTTATTTGCTTTAAGGTAAACTCCAAAAATAGAATAGTTTGTCTCATCTCTAATTTGTCACACACTGTACTTTAGGCCTCAGTGAAGAGAATGTAGAGAAGTCTAGCCAAAACCAAGATGTCCGCCTGATGTAACTCCCCCTTTCCCTATTTGTAAAACTGGAAATCTCCCAAAAAGCAATCAGTTTTACGTTGAGCTGTGCAGCAACAGCTGTGACACCAACCTTCAGATTACAACTCCTTAAGCACTAGACAAAATCGCTGTTGCAATGTATAACTTTTTCATAAGGGCTGGGTTTTTTTTTTTTTTTGCACAGAACACAGAAGAGTGAGCTTCGATCCCGGGTTCTGACGACAAGCAATACCGAGATACTTTACCTGCCTGTGGTAACAACGTGTGTACTTCTCTGTGGTTTACATTGAATGATCCACATTTGCATTTCCAGACCTTCGCAGTGGTTATGAAGACAGGTGAATGCTCATTACAGGTGACAGGTGGGCTCGTAACTCGATTTGAAACGGGTGCAATCGCCTCCACTATCGATGTTTGCGGGATTGTCAAAATGGCCGCTCGCTCGTGGCCAGAAATACGTTGTTACAGGCCTTCTTGTGCGTGAGCGTCCATCGAGAGATTCACAACAACAACAACACGTGCTCCTGCTCCCAAATCCGACTGCACGTCCTGCTTATCTCGGGTTGGTGTACTTGTTCGGTGGGTTTTCTGGGTTTTCTGTGCTTCCATATTTGACCTGTCAGGGTGCCAATTAGCAGGCGTATTGAGAGAGATACGCATGCATGCACGGCTCTAACAATTACCCAGAGGAGACAGGGTTTGGGGTCAAGGCAACTGCATACAAATTACATCGACGGAGAGAGGCAGTGGGCTGGTTAACTGTCACTGAAGGCAGCAAATCTCACAGCAGAGACCAATGAAAAAAAGATGTTTTTTTAGTTTGTTTTTTTTACTCTCATGATTTCCCTTTAGATTGTCTGTATGCACCTCATTCCATCCTCTCTGTATGATTTTTTTTTTTACTTTGAGGTCTGTCTGTTGCAAACAAGGCCCTGAACCCAGAAAATCCCAAAGTACCTCATCTTCAGCCCTCTGTGTGTAAGTAAACATTTCTTTGGGTATTTTTAAAAAAATTTTTTACCACAGTCTAATTAGTTTTTTGTTTGTTTGTTTTTAATGAAGAAGGTGAAATTTCTAAGTGGCGCATATCGTAAGCTAGGCTGAACGTCCTTGCTGGCCGAGTCTCTCTCCTCTTGGTGATTTCAGGTCCCTTCTCACCTGCACTGAGCACCTGAGCACAGGTGCAGCTCAGGCTGTCCGCTCTGTGGGCTGTCTGAAAGTCTGAAAGGAAGGGCCCGGATTGGCTGTCCTGTGGCGGGTCAGCTTGCTTTCACTTTCAATCGAAAAGCAATGCCGTCTTAGAATGTTTTATTGATTTGCACATACTGTTATGGGTTTTCACTTTGTGGTTAGATGGAATAGGCCACTTAGGTTTCAGTAGTCATTATCATAATGTGATTCAGACCAGGTACAGTAGCTCTCAGGTACCTTGATATAGAAGGTACAGTAGCTTGTAAAAAAAAAACTGAAAAGAAAGGTTATAATGTACTCCTAAGGGGCTATTTATTAAATAATTTTTGACATTTTAGTCTTTGTGAAGCTTTACCTTCTGATATTCAATGCTTGGCATGCTGCAATGGAAAAATAAATAGTACTTTTTCATTATTTGCTTAACAGGTAATCTTATCTAAGGACTCTTTAAAACTTACACAAAACGTACATTCACGCAGCCATGTATTCACTGAAGTACTTCAGGTGTCGGTCCCTTGCTCGTCCGCGCAACAGCATGCGATTCATCTGGGAATGAAGCCTCAGGTCACGACCCCCTACCTACCCACAATGCACCACTTCCACACAGGAAGAAAAAAAAAAAAACTCTCCGGTGGGTGGAAACTGGCCACCCTCAAGCACAGAACTCTCACCGCATAACTCTCACGTTCTTCATCCCCATTCTTTTCCTGTGATGTGTCAAGATACGGTATGTTTGTTATTTATGTCAATAAAAACAGCTGAAAAAATCCGACGGCGAAGGAGTGGACTGACTGGTGTATTGACTTGTAGCACTTAAGGATTCAAGGGCTGGGCTGTTCTGTCAACCCTTCACGTCTAAAAACTATTAAACTATTAAATTGATCGTAACCGCTGAAGGTTTGATGCCCCTGGTAGCTTATTTTAGCGGGTTCATAATTCAATTTTAATAGCTGTTCTTTTTGTTTCTCTATTCATGATTTATTTTTAACAGCATTTCTTTCATTCTTTTCTCCCCCTTAGATTAATATTTTATCGACACAGTACGGGACACACGCACAAGCCTTTTATGAATTCTCAAATCACCACTGGAGTCCTGTTTATGACCTTATAGTATTTATACAAATGGATCGATAAACTAAAACTAAATCCATAACAATCATTTTGTGTAACTACATACATGTTCCCTAAAAATCAAATAAGTTCTGTAATTAGTACACTGTAGTCAGTCTGCAGACAAATTCTGTTAATTAGTAATATATATATAGTATACAGCAGTAGTATATTATAGTATATATTCTGTGATACATCTAGTAGAATACGTCCATATCAGAATATGCATGTACAGTAATTCATCATCAATTCGACAAATTCCATCATTAGTAAAGGCAGTCTAAATAGACATACCCTGAACCTTTTCCACAGGATAACAGCTTGCTGTAGGCTGCATTATAGCGTTTTTTTGTTGTTGTTGTTGTTGTTGCTGTTGCTGGTTCAGGACCTTTCTTCAGGTTTTGCCTTGGGTTGATGTGTCTGGTCTAACCCCCCCCCCCCCCCCCCCCCCCCCCCCCCTTTTTTTTTTCTCTTTTTTGTCTCACCTGCCACCTCCACCTCAGTTAGTGCATCCATACAGGTGCATCCATAAACCGCACGGTACAGTTAGTCTTCACTTACTCCCCATCACTAGTCGCCATAGTGGCATAATGTCAATTATACAGCAATGTTATTCACTGTGATTCAACATTGATTGCCCTGTTCAAGATATAGACTACAGTCGCTACCCCACCTTATGGATAATGGTTTGGCTCAACTCGAATTTAAGTGCTCTAATATAATAATTTTTTTGTCCTTTTGTCTTCTGGAATCCAATAGACGAGGCGTGTCCCACATCTTGTTTGTCTACTGTCTTGTGTAACTTGGGAACTTTGTGTTTTATGTCAGGTCCCCCTTGCAAAAGAGATTTCAGAGATCTCAGTGGGTTTTTTTCCCCTTGTTAAATAAAGGTTAAATAAAAATGTAAAAAACATGAAACGCTCCAACATCCGCCTCCGTGAGCAAAACGGAACGTCCACTCTCGCATAAATACGTCACCTGAAGTCCATTTTTCTACTGTATAACTGGACCGTGAAAGGAACTATATTAATTATAGATGAGGTGGCATAACATAATAGTATAATATAATGTAGCACGATAACACTGGAAACATTTTTTTTTTAAATATTAGCATTAGCTTCCCTTGGTTGTCACAAGAAGCCTGTATAGTGCAGTTGTTAATTGCTGAGATGAGAGAGATAATGGGAGATAGAGAGAGAGAGAGGGAAGAGAGAGATGGAGAGAGGGACGAGAGAGAGCATGATGAATGAGTACAGGGAAAGGGGTGGACGGGGAGGGGGAAGGGGGCTCATGAAATGTCAGGGAAAAATTCAATAGTTCAACATTTACCCGGTTTCTGTTAGCAGTGCGAGCGCTCGGAATACAAATTGCTCTCAATCCCGCTGAGGGGGGCACAGAGAGGACTGGACGTGCGGCTGAAAGAATAACGAAATACATGAAGCAAAGCAATGCACTGTAATGTAAAAGACATTGAACTCATGCTTACAAAGACAGACAGGTAAGCAGACAGATTATGTAAAAAATACAGATATATTTAAACTTAGTTTTCCATTATATGCAAAAAAAATAAATAAATAAATTTTTAAAAACCCAAAACTCAGTGGTAACAAGTTTATTATTTCTAATACATTGGTTTAATAATAAAAACAGCAGGTAAGTTTTTTCCCACTTATCTACGATGCAGCAGAAGCATTATATTGAGTTTTGATACTGTTGTGCTTTTCGTCAGGATGTGAGAAAACGTTTTCGACATTCATAAAAATACTAACCGGTATTTCTGAACTCTAGTGCCATGTTTCAACTGTGACCCTTTCAAAGTGAAACCTAATTTTACCCAAAGACCTTATTGCACACACACTTAGATTAGATCCGTTTTAATACGTGCGGTATTATTAAAATGAATCATAAATAAATTAATATGTTTTAAATAAGTAAATCTGAACATTGATAGGTTTTTATGGATGATCTTGATGGGATATCTATGGTGGTTTATTCATTCATCTAGGTTTCCCGCTTATATCTGTGGCTATTTCCTTTAGTCTATTCTTAATTTTTAAAGATGGCTCAGGTAATTGTTATATCAGTCTATTGTTCTAAACGTATATATATATATATATATATATATATAAGCTGATTGCTCAACAATGTTTTTCTTTTTCCTGGATATATGCATAAATATCAATAAATATATTACCTTAAAGGGCAATTGTGGCGTTACCTATAAAAGTATTCTATTTGTATAATCAGTTTTTCTAAATCTACCGTACTATTTTTTAAGCATCTCTATCCCAAGTGGTTTAATCTCAGTCATTCCCAGAGCATCTACCGATGTCTGTTTATACTGATCTTATTCATTTGTTGGCACTCCACCTGCACCTCTATGTCTCTCTCTCTGAATCTCTTATATTATCATCTATTTGTCAACATACCCGCTGCGTTTCTTCTTTCAGCCCCGCCCCGTATGAACCCCAAGATGCAGGGTCAGGGGCGTTGCTAGACATAACGCTCCACTGGGGCGCAGGCCCCCCCACTACTCAAATCACACAATTTATTTTCTGGAATGCCTACGACACGCACACTGCCGCGCGCGGACAGTAACGTGCACGCCGCTGCGTACGGGCCCGGACCGCAAGGTGCGCGCCCCAGCTTGTATTTTGGGTTAAACCCGCGTTGCTCTGACATTGTGGATTAGAAAAAAAAAATCCATTCCTTTCCCGTTATTATCGATCTAAATTAATCCACTGCCAAATACAGGAGCTTGTTTCAAAAAATCTCAAACGTGAGATTTTACTGGGGCACAGGTACGTGCCCCAGTAAAAGGGGTCTACCAGCGCCCGTGTGCAGGGTATTGAATTTCCACATCCATCTCCAATAGCTGTGTTGCCACAGGCCAGACCAGTAAGTCTACCAGTGTAAGCAAATGTACATTTTCCAGAATTTGCTGAGTCAGCTATATTCATACTGTTGACTTACTCAGTCACGTTCTCTAACCAGCAAGCCTTCACAATCCCGGGGGGGGACTATTATATTATATAATATACACCAGGGGTGTCCAGTCTTATCCGAAAAGGGCCGGTGTGGGGTGCAGGTTTTTTTTTTCTAGCCCAACACCAAGACACCCAATTCTAGTCTTGATTGAAGACCATAATTATTAGTTAATTAGCTGACTCAGGTTTTTATAGTGCTGGGCTCAAACAACAAAATATGCACCCACGCCGACCCATTTCGGATAAGAGTGGACGCCCCTGACAGATTTGTAATTCTGTGTTTTAGACGTGTGATAATTGAATTAATGAAGAAATCATGTCTCTACTATAGCAAAACAAATCTCCTCCTTGTGTAATTAAAGTATTGTTTTATATAGATACTATGACCTGGGTCAAATATGTATTTGTTTTGGATTCAAATACTTTTCTGTGCTCCATTGATCTTGCCTGGTGTAACTGAGCCTTCCAATATGACTAGAAGGCGGAGTTTGCACTTTTTGATAGTATTTCATTGGTTCCAATACACCAGACACAAGATCAGTAAAGCGTAGAAAAGTATTTGAATCCAAAACAAATACGCATTTGACCCAGGTCTGATAGATACTATGTAATCTAGCTAAAATAAGCTTGCCGTGACTGCTCTGGATCAGTAAGTATTCACACTCTCCAT
Source organism: Anguilla anguilla (assembly GCF_013347855.1). Lineage (NCBI taxonomy): Eukaryota > Metazoa > Chordata > Actinopteri > Anguilliformes > Anguillidae > Anguilla > Anguilla anguilla. The sequence goes on along the minus strand of NC_049208.1, from coordinate 5,958,836 downwards.
TTCACTTCCTCATTCTTTAAGCTTCGGACTCTGATTGGTCTGTGGTAACACTGCCATTCTGCTCCCCTAGGCCTGATTGGTCCTGGGTCTCTGTCGTCTCGCCCAGAGCGAACGTCGGCCCGACGCCTCCCTTCCCATTGGCCGAACCGCTGCCGGGCTGCTTCTCCGAATGGCCCGTCAGGTTGGGGCCGTCCCACTTCTCCTCGTCTAGCCGGCTGGAGATCGACCAATAGAGGTGCGCCTCCAGTCGGGCGGCGGCCAATGACAGCTCTCGGGCCGAGCTGGAGGGCGTGTCCACCTGAGAAGAGCAGTCTTCTTGTTAAATACGCATACACATTCAGCAAGGCAAAGCAAAGGTTAAAAAAATATTTTTTCATTTTCATAGCATCTTAAATAATTCTGAATTAGACATGAAAGAGTAGAGGAATGTCGCACCTCCGAAGATTGTGCTTGTGCATATTACACTATTACAGTACCACAGTAGTCAAAAAGCATCGACAAAGATAAAAAAAAAACTGACACTGATGCTTATAAATATAAATAAACATTATGACATTAATCTGCTTATGTGTGCTACAAGAAAAATCAGTGTTCAAGCTGCTTATGGAGTTGCTTGGAGCGCATTTTCTTGCATTTAGACCACAATCTCCTGAATGCTCTTATGTCAGCCGACTGTAAATCTGACAGGTTGTCAGAATCTCATGTCTAGCCAGTAATTAGCGACTAGCAAGCAGTTCTTTGAAGCCAAAGGGCAGTATTTCCTTACAGTACAATATACCCGATGTAACATGCTAGCTAATTAGCTAGATGTTCATTTTAAACAAGATTATGTCTGTTTTAGGGTGGCCATGGTCTAGTAATAAAACACAGTCAAGCTATTTTTCAGATTTATGGACAAATTAGCAAGCGTGTTAGCTACATCAGATACGAATGGGCCAAGAAGCTAGCCTGAGCTCTTCAGGGAAACTGTGATGGTACAGATTAATGAGTTGAGAAGTATCACAAGGCTCAGGGTAGGGGTCCATACACAGAGACAGAGACACGAAGCAGAGGCACGTGTGAACAAAAAAGACTTTACTGAGAACTTTGAACGCAAAACAAGATCAACAAACAGGAAAACACGAGGGAGAAAAATTAGACGAAAGACTAGACGCAGAGTGGCCAGCAGCTGACAGAACATGCAAAGACAACACTAATGCCACGGTGGGAACAAATAACTTAAACACACAGGGCGAACAGGTGAAAACAAATAATCCAACGATCACAATCAGGGAAGACCAAACAGACAAAAATGAGGGCCACACAAGGGTTGGGGAACTGGCGGCCTCTGGTGGCCGGAAGCAGGAACTGCGACAGATAAGGGGCCCCAGTGTAATGGGGCCAGTAGCTGGGAGAGATTCTTCGCTGTACCTCAAACGTGTGGTGGAAAGCCCCGTAATCTATGTCAAAGAATCCTTCCGCCAGTGACATCATGGGACTGAACCTGTGACCCCACAGCACCTCCTCCGCCAGGTAGGAGCTCCGAGCTTGGCACGTCATACCTGGGAACAAAGCACACCACAAAAACACACCTAAACACTGAGCAGCACACTGGTGTTAATAACCACTGGTGTACTACTCAGGACCAGAAAATCATACTCACATCACTAGCACCTACAGTGCACACTCATATCACTAGGACCTGTAGTGCACACTCATATCACTAGCACCTATAGTGCACACTCATATCACTAGCACCTGTAGTGCACACTCATATCACTAGGACCTATAGTGCACACTCATATCACTAGGACCTAGTGCACACTCATATCACTAGGAGCTGTAGTGCACACTCATATCACTTGGACATGTAGTGCACACTCATATCACTAGCACCTATAGTGCACACTCATATCACTAGCACCTGTAGTGCACACTCATATCACTAGCACCTCTAGTGCACACTCATATCACTAGCATCTGTAGTGCACACTCATATCACTAGCACATGTAGTGCACACTCACAACACCAGGACCTGAAAATCACAACACTCATCATTTTTGTGTCACTTGAATCGGTCATTCACACTTAAACCTTTGAAGAGCAGGTTTTTTGGAACGTTTTATTTTTTTTAATCAGTGTTCTTGAAGTCCATTGTTTTCAGTCACCAGCAGTGATTGTGACATCAGCATCAGAATGTTCAGTTCTAGAACATCATAATCACACATCTATGACCTCACAGCTGTAAAAAGGGGCTAAGTTACTAACCGGTGGCCTCCACCATTCCCTCCAGTATGACCACGATCTCGAAGTCGTCCTTCTCCAGGTGAGCCTGCGACATCTCCCAGAACGGCGAGTGGGCGTCGATCTCGTGGGAGATGACCAGCGGGGAGACCAGGAACAGGCGGTCGTCCCCCGTCTCGAACCCCACGCTGATGTCCGTCTGATCCAGGGGAATGAACTCACCTTGCGCGAGAAGGTGGGGGGATGGGAGGGGGAATGTTACTCACCCAGGAAACTACAGTCCTGAGGTGCGCTCAAATTCAGAGGCGAATGTTCGCGGCGAACACAAAGCTAACGGAAAAAAGTTTGAAATGGTTTGCAAACGTTCGCCTTGTTCGCTGAACTTGAACGCACCTCTGTTCAGCCCTTGTATCATTATCTTGATGTTGTAGCTTGTCGTGCCTCCTAGTTCGACTGAGCATAGGTTAGGTCAGAGAGCAATGTTTACTGTGTGAACTAGACTTAACGTGTTCATGGCTATGAATAACTGTCACAAAATCGGACTTGTGTTTTGTAGTTGTTCCAATGAAACTTCCAAGAAGCATTTCACAGTGGACCGCATGCACGAATGATTCATCATCAAAATTAATTCAGTGAGAATTAAAAGGACTTATCGCTGAATGGATTCAAAATGGGATTCATAGTAGCATCTTGGGTATTTAGCAGGGCTTATCCAGAGCATCTTACACAGCTTAAATTCTTCACATACGATCCATTTGTTCAGCTGGATATTTACTGAAGCGAATCAGGTTGAGCACCTCGATCAAGGACATAACAGCACTGCCCCACCTGGGAGCTGAACCCACAGCCTTGGATTTACAATTCCAGCTCCATTACATTACAGGCATTTAGCAGACACGCTAATCCAGAGCAACATACACAACTTTCTCATAGGATTTACATTGCATACATTTATAGAGCTGGATATATACTGAAGCAATGCAGGTTAAGTACCTTGCTCAATGGTACAACGGCAGTGTCCTACCGGGGAATCGAACCTGCTCCCTTAACCATTATTCTTGTGCAAAACAAAACAAAAATAGTTCTCCAATATAGAATGAATTTGTTTAGGTTTACAATGCATTTGCTTCATGACACTTGGTACTATCTTTTTTTTATTTCCAGTTAATAATCTATTATCACATCCATCCATCCATTATCTATACCCGCTTATTCCTGGGCAGGGTCACGGGAGGTGCTGGAGCCTATCCCAGCACGCACTTGGGCGAGAGGCAGGAATACACCCTGGACAGTTTGCAGAATCTTATGACATTTAAAGTATAAATTATGTGTGTGATTGAACGTATTTTCTTTCTTCCAGTTTGAAAATGTGTCAACTTAAAATTAACTCTTTCTGAATTAATAATTATTCTTGTGTCTCAGTGTCTTCATTTTGAATTTGCTGCATTTTGCCTTTTTTTGTGATCATGACTATAAGGCGTATGATTAATTAAAACCTGCCACTCTTTCTTTTTTGCTTCACTGTGCAATTAGCCATGTAATTACCTTGTTTAATTACAAACAAACTATCCAGAATTGTGAACACAGCTGGCAAAAATCACTGGAAAACAGCAATCATCTCAGCCAGACGGCCAGCAGCCACAAAATCCCCTCTCACTTTCACGCCAATGAAGACTGTCAGAACGATATCAGGGAATAAACACGGGGTCCTGGAATAATCCAAAGCATGAGGAGACTGTGTCATAGGTCACATGAACGCTCAGTTACGAATTTATGCTCAGATCCTATCTTCTTGCAATGACTGTTCACGTACCATGTGTGTAATTTGGCTAGAAATAGCTGTACAAAATAAGTATTGTACCTTACTGAACCTGTGTTTACCAGCTGTCTATGACCATGAAATGCACTTTTTTGTACGTCGCTTTGGATAAAAGCGTCTGCCAAATGAATGTAATGTAATGTAATGTAATTGACACTCCTGTGTCTGAGTGGATTTGATGAGCTTGGCGCACATGTTAGCATGTTAACGTGACAGTGCTTAGTGTAGGTCCCTAGCGGTTAGCATGCGCAGCGTACTGCAGGTCCCTAGCGGTTAGCATGCCTAGCGTACTGTAGGTCCCTAGCGGTTAGCATGCGTAGCGTACTGTAGGTCCCTAGCAGTTAGTATGCGTAGCGTACTGTACGTCCCTAGCTGTTAGCGTGCGTAGCGTACTGCAGGTCCCTAGCGGTTAGCATGCGTAGCGTACTGTAGGTCCCTAGTGGTTAGCATGCGTAGCGTACTGTAGGTCCCTAGCGGTCAGCATGCGTAGCGTACTGTACGTCCCTAGCGGTTAGCATGCGTAGCGTACTGTACGTCCATAGCGGTTAGCATGCGTAGCGTACTGTAGGTCCCTAGCGGTTAGCGTGCGTAGCGCACAGTAGGTCCCTAGCGGTTAGCATGCATAGCGTACTGTACGTCCCTAGCGGTTAGCATGCGTAGCGTACTGTAGGTCCCTAGCGGTTAGCATGCGTAGCGTACTGTAGGTCCCTAGCGGTTAGCATGCGTAGCGTACTGTAGGTCCCTAGCAGTTAGCATGCGTAGCGTACTGTAGGTCCCTAGCTGTTAGCGTGCGTAGCGTACTGTACTGCAGGTCCCTAGCGGTTAGCATGCGTAGCGTACTGTAGGTTCCCTAGCGATTAGCATGCGTAGCGTACTGCAGGTCCCTAGGGCAGACGGCGAGCTCACCCTCCTGCGTCTGCTTGGACTTGATGAGCTTGGCGCGCATGTTGGCGCCCACGATGTGCGAGCTCCGCAGGTCGCCCACGCGGAACATGAGGCAGAGCCGGTCGTCCCGCAGGGAGATGACCGCGTTGCGCGAGAACACCAGCGTCTCCGCCCGCTTGTTCGGCTGCGAGATCTTCACGAACATGCAGCCCACCTGCGGGAGAGCCGAGCGTTTCACGCACCTGCGGGAGCGGCACGCTAACACACCCGCACACCAACACACCTGCACACACCTGAACGCACCTGCACACATCAACACACACCTGCACACTAACACACCCACACACCTGCACACTAACACACCCACACACCTGAACGCACCTGCACACCAACACACCTGCACGCTAACACACCCGCACACCAACACACCTGCACACACCTGAACGCACCTGCACACATCAACACACACCTGCACACTAACACACCCACACACCTGCACACTAACACACCCACACACCTGAACGCATCTGCACACCAACACACCTGCACGCTAACACACCCGCACACCAACACACCTGCACACACCTGCACGCACCTGCACACATCAACGCACCCGCACACCAACACACACCTGTGTACACTAACACACACGCACACCAACGCAACTGCAAATCAGCACACACCTGTGTACACTAACGCACCTACAAAACCAACACACGTCTGCACACGCTAACGCACCTGCACACCAACACCAACTGTACACACTAACATAACTGCAAACCAACACACACTTGCACACACTAACATAACTACAAACCAATACACACCTGAACACACAAAGACAACTACAAACTACCACACACTAGCCACACGTGCACGCCAACACACGCTCGCAGGACCTACAACCGAACATAAACCTACACACTAAACCACAATGCACAGCGACACGTATCCGCCCCCACGCTGACAGCATCAACCAATTAAAAAACAGAGATCCAGTTACCCTGTGTAGCCGAAAGCCAGCATCGCTCACAATAATAATTTTATTCATTTCATTCATTCATTACAAAATGTCAGCGAAACCAGAGCCTGTTCAGAGGGGGGGAGGAAAAAAAAAAAGGAAAAAGAAAAAAAAAAAAAAATGGCCAGAGGACTCCACGGACCTCACCGGGTCCAGGAGCCGTTACCATGGCAACCCGCTCTGCCGCGCCGGCGGCGGCGAGCACCGGCGGGCTCTGTTTGTTTGTGACCTCACCATGAAGGCGTTGACCATGGAGCCCAGGATGGCCTGCAGCAGCAGCAGCATGGTGCCCACCGGGCACTGGTCCGTGATGACGCGGTGCCCGTACCCGATGGTGGTCTCCGTCTCGATGGAGAACAGGAAGGCCGAGATGAAGCCGTTGACGTTGTTCACGCACGGCGTCCAGGTCTCGTCCTCCAGGTGGTCCAGGTCCCCCCTGAGAGAGAGAGGGGGGGAAGAAAGAAAGACAGTTATCTCAGAGCTGAACCTCCTCCTACATAGCAACAACAAACAAAAAAGACTTCAAAAAAGCATATTTTAATAGACTGTCTTTAATTATAAAAGACTTCCATTCCCTGGCAAAAAGAAGAAACACAGGAAATCCTATCAGGGGAAGGGTCGACATCTCTATATTCTATATAACATCCCTATACACTATCCCGCAATACACACTGTACCATAATACATATTAGCCTGCCAAAACACTGCTTGACATAAATCTTCTTCGTTAATGGACTGCATTTATATAGTGCTTTACAATTGATGCCTCTCATTCACCCATTCACACACACACACTCACACACCAACGGTGAAAGGCTGCCATGCAAGGTACCAATCAGCTCGTTGGGAGCCATTAGGGGTTAGGTGTCTTGCTCAGGGACACTTCGACACACCCAGGGCGGGGGATCGAACCGGCAACTCTCCGACTGCCAGACAACCGCTCTTACCTCCTGAGCTATGTCGCCCCATTTATTTATTTATTTATTATTTACCATTTGTTGTCGTTGCTTCCTGAGTTAAACATAGAATTTATTGTTCATTGTTCTTTTGCGTTTGTTTTTCTGTACGCTTTGGCAACATTAACAGATCTATTTTTTGCCAATATGGCACTTTGAATTGGGAAAAAAGAACTGTAAGTATGGAAAATATCTTTCATTGTACTTTTTTTTATCATATTTATCCTTATTGGTTTGTTTTTCAGAGAACCGATGCGTTCCTAGAATCCAGTGCCCTTTGTCGTCACTGTTGCCACTGTTGCCTTAGGCTTGCTCCTGTGGGGGTTTAGGCTAGGGTTGTCTGTAAAGCGTATTGTGACAACTGCTGTAAAATACGCTATACAAATAAAATTTGATTTTATTTGACTTGATTTGATTTGTGGTCACTCTCATAGTCGAATTATTAAGATAATTATTCGTTTTTTAACAGCCCTGGAGGTCCACTCCTGACCTTTCAGTAATCACCCCTACAGGCTGCTTAAATATCACACAGACTCTGAATTAAAATAGAGAATCACAATGTAGCGGATGTTATTCAAATACGAGACACCATAAATAGCACATCATATTACATAAATGACATTTATCTGAGACTGTTTTATTTGCTTTGCTTTATCACCCGTTATCATGTGATGAGGCATATCTCACCTGCAGCATGTGTTAAATCGTACCCTCTCTCGCACTGGGCGATAAGGTATAACACACCTGTGCCCATACGATAAGCTATATCTCACCTATATCAGGACACAAAAGTGCACCTCACCTTTATCATGTTATATCTAACCTGCAGCATGTGTTAAATCGTACCCTCTCTCGCACTGGGCGATACGGTATAACACACCTGTGCCCATACGATAAGCTATACCTCACCTATATCAGGTTACAAAAGTGCACCTCACCTTTATCACAGGCTTTGGCTCACCTGCAGTACGCTATCAGGTACCAGATAGCCCCGAAGAACAGCCAGGTGACGGCGTAGGCCATGACGAAGACGAACAGCGAGCAGCGCCAGTTGAGGTCCACCAGGGTGGTGAAGATGTCGGTCAGGTAGCGGTACGTCTCCCTCATGTTTCCGTGCGAGACGTTGCAGCGGCCGTTCTTCTCCACGTACCGCTGCCTTCTGCGCTTGCTGCGGCCTGGAGAGGCGAGGGGTTGAGGGATGGTAAACGGTAAACGGACTGCATTTATATAGCGCTTTTATCCAAAGCGCTTTACAATTGATGCCTCTCATTCGCCAGAGCAGTTAGGGGTTAGGGGTTAGGGGTTGGGTGTCTTGCTCAAGGACACTTCGACACGCCCAGGGCGGGGTTTGAACCGGCAACCCTCCGACTGCCAGACAATCGGCCTTACCTCCTGAGCTACGTCGCCCCCTCGGACAGAGGGGGGGGGGGGGAGAAGGAGAGGAAAGGGGAGAGAGAGGGAGGGTGGAGAGAGAGAGAACAAGAGAGAAAGAGAGAGTGAGGGGGGGAGAGAGAGAGAGAGAGGGAGAGGAAAGGGGAGAGGGGATAGAGGGAGAGAAGGAGAGGATGGGGAAGAGGAGATGGAGGGAGGGAGAGAGAGGGAGAGAGAGAGAACAAGAGAGAAAGAGAGAGTGAGGGGGAGAGAGAGAGAGGGAGAGGAAGGGGGAGAGGGGATAGAGGGAGAGAGAGAGAGGGAGAGAAGGAGAGGATGGGGAGAGGAGATTGAGGGAGAGGGAGAGAAGGAGTGGAAGGGGGGAGAGGGGATGGAGGGAGGGAGAGAGAGAGAGGGGGGAAGAGAAGGAGGGAAGGAGAGGAAGGGGGAGGAGGGATGGAGGGAGAGAGAGAGAGAACAAAAGAGATCCCTATAAAGATCACTTTCCTAATTAAGGAAAGCCAGAGGTCTCAACGGCAATCCTTGTGGGACTCCATTTCCCATAACACCTTGCTCAGACAAGATACCTCTGGCCATTACTTCTTTGTGTTCTACCCAGGAGCCAATCCTATACACACACTGAAACAGCTCCTGTCATTTGCACTGATTTCATTCTGTGAATACGCCTCTCATGTGGTACTTATCAAATGCTTTTTTAGAAGTCCAAATTATATCATGATTTATAATGTCATCTAGTCTTCTAGCTTGTACCTTCCTCAAAGAAGCCCAAGAGTCTTCTTGGACATGGTCTTGCGCTGCAAAGACCATGTCAGATTTCCCTTAAGATCTGTTTTTTTTTTTTTCAAGGAATATTTCCAACATCCTGACAAAAGATTGCAGTATTTTACAAGAGCTATAAGCTAACCTGACAGGCCTGTAATTTCCTGCATCAGCACAGTCCCCTTTCTTATATATCGGTATTATATCACCTTGCTTCCGGTCGTCGGGTGCTTCTCCAGTTTTTATACAGTCCATAAAACACCTGTTAGTGGTTTAAAGATGATATCCCCCAGCTCTTTGAGAACTCCCATAATATATATGACATCAGGGCTCCTGTTGCCTTACATGTATTTGCCTTCAGTTTTTGTCATTATTTTTTAGCAATATCGGCAATATCCTCACGCTAGAATAAAGCTTGTTCTAATACCGCAATGTTCCTTCCCAATGTATAATGTATGTAGTCTCTTTCTCGACTTACAGTATACCGTATAAATTATATACAGGTACAGCGGCCAAGTATAGTACATAACCATGTCCACTAAGGAGGTTATGTAATGATGTCCGTCTGTCTGTCCGTTTGTCCATCCGCGTCCATGACAAACATCTCTGTAAAAGTAATGGTCCGATTGCCATGAAATTCATGCTGCACATTCATGTTCCCAAGAGGAAGAAGCCATTTGATTTTGGTGACCCCATGACCTTTCCTCTAGCGCCACCATCAGGCAAAAAATTTCAATATTTGATCAAAACATCTCTGTAAAAGTAATGGCCGGACTGCCATGAAATTTGCGATGCGAATTCGTGTTCCCAACAGGAAGGAACCGATTGATTTTTGGTGACCCCCATGACCTTTCCTCTAGCGCCACCATCAGGCCAAACGTATATCAGAAAGTAACGGAGCTGGACTGCCAAGACATTGACTGCGCGCACGCATGCGGAGAGAGACCGTTTTCGCCTTAGCAGAGGTCAGCACTATGCTGTTGGCACTATAGTGGGTGCATTATTTCCAGTCACAGTGTGTTTGGTCGATGGTGCCCAGAACCTGCTTACCCCAGCCGAATTTGCCCTTCTCGGTCCCAGGCTGGATCTTCTTCCTGGTCGGCCGGGCTGCCGCTTCGGCTTCGCGGGCAGCCAGTTTGGACTGGAACGACCGAGCCACCGGTTTCTCGGGGGGCGCGGCCGTGTCCGTGGTTACCACGTGCCCCAGCTCCTCCGATACGTCAATCACTCCAGCGGGTGGGGCGGGACCGGTTTCCTCGGCAACAGGCCCCTCCCCCTTCTCAGATACCGGGAGAGAGAGGGCTTCTGGGAGGTGGGTGAAGACAGAGTTCTCCAGAGCCATTATGTATGTGTGTGTGCGCGCGCACCTGTGTGTGTGTGTGTGTGTATGTGTATGTGTGTGCGTGTGCGTGTGCGTGTGCGTGTGCGTGTGCGTGTGTGTGTGTGCGTGTGCGTGTGTGTTGCACTGTATGTGTGACTTGTTCAAAAGTGTATGTAAGTGAATGACTGAGCTACTGAGAGTGATAGAGAAGCTTCCTGCTTCAGACCTTCGATGCGTATCTTTGCATCTACGATAAAGGAGAAAACAGAAGGAACGGTGTTAGGGCACTGTCATGCACCACACAGACATAACTAACACGCATGCATACATATGATCCATGACTATATGCTCTGAGCAACCGTGATCCATTCTGCTTCCAGTGTGAAAGCTCCCAGCAAGCAGTTTATTTACTGAGATACAGAGTACTCCACGTTCTCTATCAGAGTACTGTACAGTCACCACTAAGTAGCCTACTGTGTATCTCATATTACAGTACGAATAGCAGTGATAGGATTTGGGTAAATAAGATCACCGCGTTTGTGAAAATAACGATGTTAAAATACGGGGATTCACTTTTATCCGAGAGCAAGCGGAGACAGGCTAAATTTTGAAAGTGGCATGCTCGATCCCTCCTTTGAAACGTCAACAGTAATCTGCTAACATTCGTGCGTTCAGTGCCGTTTGGTTCAAAGGCTTGTGGCAACACCGATGCATTTACAACAAAGATGAATACGCATTAATACGCATATTACTGCTGCCGATGATTAAAACCATGGGGCAGTGTTCGTAGTAGAAGAGGGCTGTGTATTTCTATATGTATATGTATTTGTATATATCTGTGAAAGAAGTGTAGCTTTCGAAAGTGCTTCAATTATCATGGTTTTGCTAACAAAATTGTCCCTCAGGCTACAACTGCCAGCTAATTTTTTTTTTTTTACTTTTGGAAGTCGGAGCCGTGCACACAGATTAGTTGTGAAGGGGGTCGCAAAATTGCAGGCCTCTCCAAAAATAGAGCGAAACAATTATCTGTGTTCTGCTTAGTGTCAGCCAGTGTAGGCCGCCTCTCTATCTGGGGAAAGCTCTGCTTTCATAACCTTGAAAATCTGCGCTTGTACAAACTGAACAATTAAGCAATTTTGTATACCTGTTCGAGAATTCTCGCACAGGTATACAATTGATATTGTATTGACATTGAAATTGGGTATTTACAAGGTCTACGGTATTCCAGACCTGAAAAAAAAGAGATTTATGTGTGTGTATGTAAGACAGAGAGAGAAGGTAAAAGAGGGTGGGTGTGTGTGTGTGTGTGTGTGTGTGTGCTTAGGTCTGTGTGAAGGAGAAGAGTGTGTGCATTCGTTTGTGTATGTGTGTGTGTGTGTGTGTGTGTGTGTGTGTGTGTGTGTGAGAGAGAGAGAGAGAGAGAGAGAGAGAGAGAGCATATAACAGCATATTTGTATTTGCCATACAAGTAATAAGACATTTACCAACAGCTGATCTTTCCGGTGTGTCGCGCATAAGCAGAAGCATGAATAGTAATAAAATAACCAGAGCGCCTCTTAAACCATTAGAACCATGGAAATTAAATAGAACACCGCCGTAGCACCTGTTAAAACTGGTAGGCTAAAATGTGCAGTTCGGTGCAGCAGTACCTGATAACGCTCTGGCAGGTAGGCTAGTTTCAAAACACATCGAATGCGTAGGGTGATCCTTGAACAGAAGGCAGTTAATTCTAGCCATTGTGCTCTGCATATATTACACTCTGTCTTTCTTTGCCGCTGATTGGACATACGTCTTTAGTCAAAAACGCGTGATAAAACGTTGTATCTTACCTGAAGCATCAAATCTTAATTCTTTTTTTGCTGTTTATATTCCAGCTGAAATCATTTCGCCGATCCGGGCATGCGCTGTTCTAGCTTCAAGTTCGAGTCTACCCATTTTTTTTTAGCAGAACAAGAGATTCAAATCGGGTGGGTCCAGCATCGCAGCATCGCGTATTCCTGGTTCGCCAAGCCTGGGGTCTTCTATTAAATTATTTCCATCGCAAGGCAAATACGCCGGGAAACATTCGCAAATTGAATCGAAATTTACCAACGTCCTGCGTGTCAGTTTTTGGAGGTTAAAATGGAGGCAATCCGTATGCTAGCCTACTGTATGATCCGTGTATCGGTCTGAAAAGGGGAGAGCGTGAATCACCGGCTCGGCGATGGTGCGCAGGTGGGGAGAGAGAGAGCGAGAGAGAGAAAGAGAGAGAGACGGGGGGGCGTGCTCTTAAATTAGACGTGAAATGTTTACAGTAGCAGCTACGTTTTCCTTTTATTTTAATTCTCCGTAGAGAGGCTACTCAAGAAATCTTCACTGTCTTAACAAAAATCTAACTGTAAAATATATAAAATATGATTATATAATACATAAAATGTAACTGCTTGTTTAAAATATTTATGCAACATATTAATCTATATATATAATAACCTAAGCAAATAATTTCTCACAACACTGCAAAATAAATTTTTAAAAAAATAATAATAATGATAATAATACCCACTGTGTAACCTTATGTTCTTGACGACGAATGAATAATACATCCCCATCGTTATCAGCAAAAATAACAGCGCTTAGCTACTAGTTTAGCTTTTCTTCTAGCATAACTGAATATATTCAGTTATGATTACATATTTGAATATATTTCCGTGTATACAGCCCACAGCACCTTGATTTGAACAATATCCGTTTTTCCGTTGTTTCACAGTGGGCTGCAAGTACATACTGTGCTGATAGGCTACACAATTTTTCATTGGTCTTCGCATGCAGACAGAAACTCTAATGTGATGTGAAGTACAAAAAGGTTACAGCTTCAGGATTGGAGTCTGAATTGTTTTGGGGCAAAATGTTCAGTGTTAAATCAACTCTTACCGAGTAGGCTACTTATGGTCCCTGTTGGGCTCATATTTCAGACAAATAAACACGGAACATTTGACAGTATATTAAACCTACTTGCAAGAATGTTTTAGAAGCTTCCCTAGTGAGGTTCTCCATAAATGGCTGATCTCTCTCTCTCTCTCTCTCTCTCTCTCTCTCTCGCTCGCTGTGTGTGTATGACTTACACCTGAATATCTTGACCATCATTAGCCTACGTTTTGTAAATCGCACGTAGAGGCAAGTGTTGGTGGAAATTTAGCTGGTTTTACTGTATCTACACACAATGAGATAAGGGAGATGTCCTATCTTGGGAGCTGTACTGTTGTGCATTTTGCTTCCTTAATTTGGTCAATAAACCCACCTGAGAAAAAGCATTTCATCAAAGCACTCTCTGCCAGTGGTTCCCACACTTGGTCCTGGGGGGACCCCCTGTGTATGCTGGTTTTCATTCCAACCACCATTGCAATTCCAGCTTTCCAGTTTAACAAACAGATAATTTATATAAATTAGGTGCTTTTCATGTTGAGAGAGATTATTTGCCCTCTTAATCCACATTAATTGGTGAAAGTGTGGACACACAGACACTAAAGCTAGCCATTTGGTAGATAATTCATAATTCTTCGACAAACCAAATGACAGCGAGCCAAACCTGAATTGTGTTAATAAATGTGTTCATAAAAAGATTATTGAAGTTCTTAAATACATTTTCAACGACCTAATTAGGAGTCTATTGACTCATCTCAGTCTTTAATTTGTTAAGTAAAAAAATGACCTCTTTAAACGCTATTGTTTGCAAAATGGCACAATAAACTATGATGTGGACATAGGACTTTAGTTCTTCGAGGAATGCATAGCTACATCTGACATAATGCGGTGTAAGAGGGTAAGTAATCCCTATAACATGAAAAGCATCTAATTAAGAAAATTAACATCTTTTTAAAATTGTGGGATTGCAATTGTGATTGGAACGAAAACCAGCATACACAGTGATACCCCAGGACCACTGCTCTACTGTACGTACTGTGAGTTCCAAACCACTAGGTGGCAGCACATTTGAAGCCAATCAAACATAGAACCTTCCTCCCGGCTGTGAAAGCGAACGCTCTTTCCTGTTTCAAGATGTCGGTGTACGGACCAGTAGTGAAAATTCATCCTGTTGTTCTTGCCTCTATCGCCGACTCTTACGAGCGGAGAAACGAGGGAGCAAGTCGTGTGATTGGGACATTACTAGGTAACACATTGCCAGTATTCTACTAAGTTCATTAGAATTGATGTAGACAAATACATTGTAATGTTGGTTAGCTAGGTAAGCTAGTTATCGCTGGACGTGGGATAGAGAGCATGCGGCTACGGCTTAGTATGGACAGACGCTATCTTGCTAACTAATGCTAGCGCATTGCTTGTTCTGAATAAGTTGTCGTTACATTATATAGCTGAAGTTAACACTGTTGATATATTAATGACTTTGTAGGGTTTTGAAACATTGTTAGGTGGTCGTGATTAACTGTACAGATACAGTGAACTGAACAGTTTGAGAGAGGAGTGTACTCGCATGGTTTTATGGGTAAAACACATTGTTGCAAATGCCTGTTGTTAAACGATTGCATTGCTAGCGAGCGAGTGTTAGCTGGATGTCCGATTTAGCCTGCTCTCTGCTTTGAGGTTCTTAATACATGGACGCTACCAACAGTTAGCTAGATTGTAATTTACGCCTCTGAAAATCGACTTGTCAGTTAATTCGTTTTGTAAATTTGGATGCTTTCGTATTTTTCGCGCAACGATGCCATAGAGACGTCTGAAGCTTAGTTGGCAATGGGTAACGAGCTGGTTTACAAATTCTAGATGAAGCTAAGTTAGTTATTTTGTGACAAAAAGTTGCCTAGATTTCAGTTCTCTGTGATCCTTTAACTATCAAACTCGCGTCTTGATGACGTGAAGTTATATTCAGATTGATTATAATGTTACCGACTGTACATCATATTACGCTCCGTACACTGAAACAGATATTGCTTTTGTTGTACAGCCTATGCTATAAACATGACAATTGTACCACCAAGTGTTATTTTGTTTCTAGAAATAACTATTTATTTATAGATGGTGATACAAATATACTTTTGGTTTGACGTCCTTTCAGAATTAACATTCAGTGATATTATAAACATTTATATTATTTTAAGTTTTGGTGTCATTGATGTAGTGTTAACAGATTAGGTTGACAACACTACTGCCCTACACTCAATAAGTGACGTTGCTGTATAAGTATGCCTTCGCTGTCTACTCTTATGAATGTGTGGCATGCAATATTAACATTGGTAAGCAAATAGAACTGATAATATAAATATAAATCTGATGCTGATGGTGTGTTTTTACTACCGCAGGAACAATTGACAAGCACACGGTTGAAGTAACCAACTGTTTCTCCGTCCCTCATAATGAATCTGAAGACGAGGTAAAGTCTTTGCTTTCGTGCTGTGGGTTGTTGTTGTGGTTTGTGTCAGTGCTGTAGTACTGTGTCGGTACTGTTGTGTAGTGCTGTGTGTCTGTACTCTAGTATTGTGTCAGTGCTGTTGTGTAGCGCTGTGTGTCAGTACTGTTGTATAGTGGTGTGCATGTGCTGTAGTATTGTGTCAGTACTGTTGTGTAGTGCTGTGTCTCAGTACTGTTGTATAGTGGTGTTTCTGTGCTGTAGTATTGTGTCAGTCCTGTTGTGTAGTGCTATGTGTCAGTACTGTTGTATAGTGGTGTGTCAGTGCTGTAGTATTGTGTCAGCTGTTGTATATTTTTGTAGTACTGTGTGTCAGTGCTGTTGTTTAGTGCTGTAGTCCTTTGGGTCACTACTTTTGTATATTGTTGTAGTGCTGTGTGTCAGTGCTGTTGTGTAGTGCTGTGTGTCAGTACTGTTGTATAGTGCTGTGTGTCAGTGCTGTTGTTTAGTGCTGTAGTCCTTTGGGTCAGTACTGTTGTATATTGTTGTAGTGCTGTGTGTCTGCTGTTGTGTAGTGATGTGTCAGTACTGTTGTATGGTGCTGTGTGTCAGTGCTGTTGTGTAGTGCTATGTGTCAGTACTGTTGTATGGTGCTGCATGTCAGTGCTGTTGTGTAGTGTTATAGTGCTGTTTGTCAGTACTGTTGTATTGTGCTGTGTGTCAGTACTGTTGTATGGTGCTGTGTGTCAGTGCTGTTGCGTAGTGCTATAGTGCTGTTTGTCAGTACTGTTGTATTGTGCTGTACTGCTGTGTGTGTGTCAGTGCTGTTGTATAGTGCTGTAGTGCTGTGTGTCAGTGGTGTTTTTTGCAGCTGCTTGCATGTGGTCTAACAGTTCTGTGTTGGTAGGTTGCAGTGGACATGGAATTTGCCAAAAACATGTACGAACTGCACAAGAAGGTCTCCCCCAGTGAGGTCATCATCGGCTGGTAGGTTTGCCCCCCCACCCCTCCCTTGTGTCGGGCTGATTTAGACAGGGTAATAGTTTAAGCAGACAGTGCATACACACACCGTCAGAGCAGAGGACTCTGTGCACATCAGCATGCAGAAATCCACACTGACAAGGAAACCAAACCCCAACATCTGTCCCCCCTCCCCCCTTATGTTGTGATCAGTCATGAGAGCTGACTGGTTTGGGTCTGAGGCTCTCATTTGCATTATTGCTGTGGAAGGCCTCTGATTGGCTGAAAGAACGTCTCTCCTCCCCCCCCCCACCCTTCCCCTTACTGTACAGTGCTTTGACATCATGGAGGGTCTGAATAATTAATAAATTGTCATCAATGTTTTTCCACCGTAATAAAACATAAAGAACAATGAACGCTGTGGGCACGGGTGTGAAATTGTTCCTCACGTTCCCCCCCCCCCCCCCCCCCCCCCGCTTCCTCCCAGGTACGCCACAGGATATGACATCACGGAACACTCCGTGCTGATCCACGAGTACTACAGCCGGGAGGCTCAGAACCCGATTCACCTGACGGTGGACACGGCGCTCCAGAGCGGCAAGATGAACATCCGCGCCTACGTCAGGTGAGCGCCCCCTGCACACGCGTGTACACGCACACCTCTGTTACGCCCGCGTACGCGTGTACACGCACACCTCTGTTACACCCACATACGCACGTGCACACACACACACATGCACACAGCTGCTACACACACCCACATGCATGCAGTCGCTTGCACAAAAGCACATGCTTGTGTGTGCATTCAAGCGCATGCGGGCACACACACACACACACACAGACCCTTTGTTGTGATTACAGAAGAACAGGGTGGTTTTTTTTGTGATTGCTCTTTATTTCGTTGCGTGTATGCATGTCTTTAAAACCCATTTTTAATTTCTCACCTTTCATGGTGAATACGATTTCTATTTACTGCCCTAAGTAAAATGAATCCTCCGGCATGAACAAACAAGCCCCTGTCCAGGTGAGCTGTCTGTTCCTTACCTGTACAGGTGAGCTGTCTGTCTTACCTGGTCAGGTAAGCTGCCTGTTCCTTACCCGGACAGGTAAACTGTCTCTACTTTACCTGGACAGGTGAGCTGTCTGTTCCTTACCTGTACAGGTGAGCTGTTTGTCTTACCTGGACAGGTGAGGTATCTGTATTACCTGTACAGGTAAAGAGGTTGATGAGAGTGGTTTTTGTGTCAGTGCTCAGATGGGCGTGCCCGGGAAGACAGTGGGCGTGATGTTCACCCCCCTGACAGTCAAGTACATTTACTACGACACGGAGCGCATTGGCGGTGAGTACCCTTCCCCTCCCGCCCGCCTGTTACTGTTCTGCTCTTCTCTCTCTCTCTCTCTCCTCTCATCCCCCCTTGTTCCCTCTCTTCCCCCAGTGGACCTGCTCTCTCTCTCTCTTTCTCTCTCTCTCTCTTCCCTCTCCTTTCTTTCTCCTCCCATCCCCTCCTGTTCCCTCCCTTCCCCCAGTGGACCCTCTCTCTCTCTCTCTCTCTCTCTCTCCTCTCATCCCCCCCGTTCCCTCTCTTCCCCCAGTGGACCCTCTCTCGCTCCTCTCCTCTCCTCTCTTTCTCCTCTCATCCCCTCCTGTTCCCTCTCTTCCCCCAGTGGACCTGCCCTCTCTCTCTCCCCTCTCATCCCCTCCTGTTCCCTCTCTCCTCCAGTGGACCTGCTCTCTCTCCCTCTCTCTCTCTCTCTCTCCCCTCTTTCTCCTCTCATCCCCTCCTGTTCCCTCTCTCCCCCCAGTGGACCTGCTGCAGCGGACGCGGGCCTCTCCCAATCGGACTAACGGCCTGACCTCTGACCTGGAGCAGGTGGGAGCGGCCGCAGCCCGAGTGCAGGACATGCTGGCCACCGTGCTGACCTACATCGAGGACGTGCTGGTGAGTGTGCGTGTGTGTGTGTGTGTGTGTGTATGCGTGTGAGTGTGTGTGTGTATGTGTGTGTGTGTGAGAGAGTGTGTGAACTTGTAATACTATCCTTCTGGGAACCAAATGTCCTCACAAGGATAGAAAGATGAAGAAAATTTATCTTTGTGGGGAACTTTTGCTGGTCCCCACAAGGTAAAGTGGCTGTTTTAGGGTTAGGACTTAGGGTTAGGGTTACAATTAACTAAGGTTAGGGTTAAGGTTAGGCATGTAGTGGTTGGGGTTAGGGTTAGGGTTAGAGGTTACAGAATGAATGTAGTCAATGGGAAGTCCTCACAAGGATAGCAGTACAGGACTGAGAGTGTGTGTGTGTGTGTGTGTGTGTGCGTGAGTGAGTGTGTGTGTGTATGTGAGTCTTGGTGACAGCAGTGTTGTCTCTCAGTCTGGTAAGGTGATGGCAGACAACAGCGTGGGCCGGTTTCTGACGGACCTGGTGAACAAAGTGCCGAAGATCTCAGCTGAGGACTTTGAGACCATGCTCAACTCCAACATCAACGTGAGTTCTTGGAACGTGTCTTATTCCAAGATTCTAAGTCGGTGTCCTAGAACCTTCGCTAGTAGTAGTGATTGTGACATCAGCATTGGATTGTCAAGTTACGAACATTCTAAGCAGATATTCGTGCTCTTGCATCTTAAAGGGTTAATGGCTCTCTCCCTCTCTCCCTCTCTCGTTCTCAGGATCTGTTGATGGTGACATATTTGGCCAACCTCACGCAGGCACAGATCTCCCTGAATGAGAAGCTGGTCGTGCTCTGAGCAGAAGCTCACTTAAATGTTTCTTGTATGGCTCTACTGAATAAAAGCGTGAAGTGTTTCCTCCGGGTCTGAGTGAGCTGGTGTTCCTCACTGGAAGGAGATGAGTCCTCACATCAGTGGTGATCACTAATATAAATGTGCTGCGTTCTGCTCCCTGGGCAGTAGGTGGCAGTAGGTAGTTATCTGTCTAATATTTTTTCCCATGGACTAACTGCTCATCCTCTCCTGGTTCCCTCTTGTTCTCTTTCTCTGTTCGGCTCTGGTATCTGTCAGACTGGCATTTTTATTTTTTCTCTCTCACTTTCTCTCTCTCTCTCTGTCTGAAATTCTTACATGCATTTTATTTTCTTGACCACACATAAACACAGGATTACCTTACCAATATAACACAAAATACAAACGTATAGCATCTAATAATTATTTAATGGGCAAGAATTATATAAAAAGTAAAGTATATTCGTTTTTATTTTGTGAAAAGAATGTATACTTTCTGAATATATAAACATACATATACACAGTACCTTCGCTACTGACCCTCCATAAATGTTTTCCCTTCGTTGCAGTGGATTTAATGGTGATCTTAGGAAGACTCAAAAGCTCTAGCGGTCTTTGTATAACCTTCTCCAGCTTTTTATCTCCTGAAAACATCATCTCAAAGTTCTGCGGGTGATTCCTTGGTCGTCGTGGCGGCGTGTCTGATCCGAGCTGCTGTTTCAGTTGTGTGACCTCAGTCTTCTGCGTTATTCTGCCATCGTGAATTTGAACAGTGGAGTGGAGTCAAAATCAACGGACAGACCTCATTTTTAGTGCGATCTCTCAAGAAAATGTAATATTTTTTAAACCGAATTTAGGTTCTCAATACGAAGGAGGTGAATCCTTAAGCAATTTCTTTGTTTTTAACATAAGACTTTCATTTGCCATTTGCTCAGGTACAGGTGTGCAAGGGCATTGGAATTCTTGTGCGGA
This sequence comes from Anguilla anguilla, assembly GCF_013347855.1. Lineage (NCBI taxonomy): Eukaryota > Metazoa > Chordata > Actinopteri > Anguilliformes > Anguillidae > Anguilla > Anguilla anguilla. Next base: position 5,938,451 of record NC_049208.1, on the reverse strand, counting down.
TCTCCCTGTTCAATAAGTTCTAAATGACATCTAAAATCTTCACAGCAAGGGAAAACAGGAATAGTAAAATAAAATCTGTAAGTCACAGCTTAAGTCTTCAGCTGGTTTATTATTTAAAATTATTATATTTTTTTTAATTCCTATTTTTCTGTAAGCTTCTACATGAGCTTCTGGTTGCTCCCAAGGCCTACATTAATACGCATAGTATTTGATGAAGGCATTTGAAATGGATTTAGTTACTTACAAACCCAACAAATAAAAGTATTTTATCAGTCAAGTGTACTTTACTCCAAATACAGACACAAGAGTATTTGCTAGACTCCGTGTATTTGGATATACTTAAAATGCATTTTTTTTAAATGAATTTTGAAAGAAAATATTTAAATACTCATGTTTGAACCAGGTGTCTCACTTGTGTGGAACGCACACACACACACACAGTCGCACACACTCACACACTTGCATACATTCGCTCATTCCCTGACACACACACACACACTCGCACACATTCACTCGTTAACTGACTCGCACGTGCTCACTAACATGCACTCACACACACACACACTTTCTCACACACTTGCATACATTCGCTCATTCCCTGATACACACACACTCTCTCACCCCACACAGCCCCCCCACCCCTGAGACACTCAAATTTCCCCTGGATATTTTAACCCCTGCAGGATATTTTATTTGTCCTGGACACGACATGATGGAGGAGCAGCAAGCCTTTCCAAAACCACCAGTCCCCCGGGAGAGATGGAGAGAGACAGATAAATGAACAGCCCGAAATGATCGGGAGATTGAAGGAGAGAGAGAGGGAGAGAGAGGGAGGGAGAGATGGAGAGAGACGGATAAATGAACAGCACAGAATGATCTGGAGATTGAAGGAGAGAGAGAGAGAGGGAGGGATGGAGAGAGACGGGTAAATGAACAGCACAGAATGATCGGGAGATTGAAGGAGAGAGAGAGAGAGAGGGAGGGATGGAGAGAGATGGATAAATGAACAGCGCAGAATGATGGGGAGATTGAAGGAGAGAGAGAGGGAAAGAGGGAGGGAGAGAGGAAGAAAGGAATATCTCTGTAACCTTCTTGCTTTAAGTGGCTTTAGCCTGAGAAGGCTTTAGCAGAGAGCAGGGCGGTAATCTGGCCCTACACAAACACGGCGACGCACAGCAGCACCCCTAAAACCTTCATCCTGCTTACTGATAACAGGATTTGCCCCCTAAGACCCAGGCCTCACAGTTACAGGTCTTTACTCTGGACGATATCATCATCCAGATTTAAAAAAAACAAAAAAAACAAAAAAAAAACAAGCGCACCTATGACACGCACACTTACAGAACGGTGACGTGTTCACACACACACACACATTCAGTCGCTGTCCTGGTAAGCAGTAAACGCATAATAAGTCACTGTGGGTAAGAGTGTCCGTTAAATGAATGTGCTCCAACAAAACAATGAGATTATGTTCTAGGATGATCAGCCGTAAAAAAAAAAAAAACAGGACTTTCCGAGAAACTAATCCCCAAAAGACACTTCCCTCAATTTCTCCCTCTCATGCTCACACAAACACACACTCATACCCACACATGCAGAAGCACTCACACAAACACACACAAACATACACACATATGCACAAACACACGCTCACACGTACACACATGCACAAGCACACACACACTCACGTACACACGTGTACAATCATACAAATAAGCCAGTACAGATAATGGATGGATCGATAATATTCTACAGTGTTCTACAGTGTTGGGGTTCCACAGTATTGGGGCTTTACGGTGTTAGAGTCAGCACCCCCCGTGACCCCGCCCAGGATTAGTGGGTATAGATAATGGATGGACGGATAATACAAGTTCTACAGTGTTGGGGTTCCACAGTGTTGGTGGGGTACAGTATTGGAGCTTTACGGTGTTAGAGTCAGCACCCCCCACGACCCCGCCCGGGATTAGTGGGTATAGATAATGGATGGATGGATAATACAAGTTCTACAGTGTTGGGGTTCCACAGTGTTGGTGGGGTACAGTATTGGGGCTTTACGGTGTTAGAGTCAGCACCCCCCACGACCCCGCCCGGGATTAGTGGGTATAGATAATGGATGGATGGATAATACAAGTTCTACAGTGTTGGGGTTCCACAGTGTCGGTGGGGTACAGTACTGGGGCTTTACGGTGCTAGTGGGGTGCAGTTCTGGGGTCCTACTGCCTCCAAGTGCGTTTCTTGTTTCAGACTACGTGCCTCCAGTCTGCTAAAAGCACAAGTGAACTCAGTTAGTGCCCTGAATTATTGATAGTCTGGGAGAGTGTGTGTATTTACTCCAAAATTAAAAGCCTCCGGTATCAGCTATCGAAAAAGAGTGCGTGTGTGAGAGAGAGAGAGAGAGAGAGAGAGAGAGAGAAAGAGTGTGTGTGTGTGTGCGTGTGTGAGTGAGAGAGAGAGAGAGAGAGAGAGAGAGAGACGAGTACCAATTCTGCACAATCGCAATTGTTAAAATGTATAACTGAAAGGCTAATAAGTGGCCTATAAATTAAACTGAGCTGAAGACTTTGGCGCCTGTCCAATCACAGTGAAGGAGCATAATTACTATCCGATAGCAAGGACTTGGTGATAAGCGCTATTAGCGGACCTGAAGCTACAGGCGCGGACGTGCATCTCGGTGAATGACAGTTTAACTGAAAACGAAGTAATGGTCGTTTTTCAGGTCAAGTGTAGCAGTGTTTGTTACTGTACTGAAAAACTCATTCAGCCTTGATGTTAGGCTATGTGTAAGTTTTGTTCTGTTTTGTTTTAAAATGGAGGTGAGCTGTCCACACAGATGCCCAAATATGTAGAGGGTTGCACAGTAACGTGTGTTTTATGTATGATAGTAAAGTGGTAACTGTCCCTAGCTCGGTATATATTGTTATTTCTATCGAAAATTTGAATGCTATTCTGTAAAAAGCCAACAATTTACAATGGATAAATGCTTCCTCTGCTACTTCACAGACCACTAATACAGTGTTTCAGGGGGATTTGTTTATTAATTTATTTATTTTAGTTTTGAGATATACAAAGTCTCTCTTCCCCCAGGGGAGTTTGCTTTATTTTCCTAAATGGTGCTGAGGCTGGTTGAAGTTTTGAGAATAGAGATGTTTAAACTGGGCAAGATGAAGAACAGAATTTAATGAATACAGGTAAAATCTGGAGCTGTTGACCACCTAAGTGTTGCTACAAATATTACCCCACAAAATGTATAGCAGCACAATGGAGAATGATTGGCACCAAATTTATTTATTTATTCATTTATTCACTTATTAATTTATTTATTGTTTGTTTGTTTGTTATACACAGAGAAAAGAATCCGTCATAATCTGGGGGGGAAAAGTACATTTTGTTAATCTGTTAAATCTAACTGTAGCGCCAAGTCGTCTTTAAAAATAAAGGTGCCCGGTTGAGAGATGAGAGTGAGCGAGTGAAAAAGAAAGAGAGAGAGAGAGGGAGGGGGAATAAGTTTATTCCTCCTGGCCGCTCCGCAATAATTAGACAATTAAGACGCCAGGAAGGAAGAACACAACGGACTCATCGGCTGGTGGAACGTAAGTTTACCCCGCTTCGGCCACGTTCAGATTTACTGATTTAAACAGTTTAATACTTTAGTATTAATACACGTTGTTGTTGTTGTGATTTAAGTAAAATATGTACTTTTTTACTATTCTCATTTGAACGCATGAATTAGTTTCGCTTTTACGTCATTTATTTATTTTTTTGTAATATATGGTAAATCATCTATATTTTAAGCGCTCTTAGCTGTGATTATGAATTCTGATACGCGACTGATACAATTTTTTGTGTTGATGTACAGACTACACTGTATATAAAAACATATTATGCAATTCCTCAGCTCGTGGGTTCAGATGACTGATGGGTAAAAATACAGACATCAAAGTAAAAAATTTGTTCAACTTCACAAAGATAATGACAAACGGAAAGAGAATGCTATGCAGTTAATTTAGGCAGTTTAATTCTACAAAGCGGAAAGTTGCCCTTACTGTTAATTTGTATGTTCTACTTAAAATACCAAAATAACCGATAACCTATTCAAAATGCTCGATCACTAAAATATTATTATTATTATTATTATAACAAGAATAATAATAATAATAATAATAATAATAATAATAATAACAATAATAATAATTCGTGTGCTTAATTCTATTTACATTTCTCATTAAATTAAGTACCCACATTTTCGTCACAAAAGAAGGGGAAATCAGTCTTATTTCTTGTCCTTGTTGTATAGCAGCCTTAGATACACAGTTTTAAAAAGTGTTTCCATTATTGCGAACATAATTCAGGAAATTTGTTCACAGTTTATTTGTTCAAATTATTTATTTAGAACTGTGAAGACACAGAGAATATGAATGAGGACTAAAACAGGTTTGATAACAGTGTGGAATGTACTATTGCTTCGTGAAAATCACTTACGCTATTTTCTTTTTTAGATGAACTGTCAAATAGTCGAACAAATTTTTTTTAGCATAACGGTGAAATATAGGTTAAAGGTGGGATTTCACTCCACCTGAGATTATAGACCTATATTTACCGTCAACAGTAGTACGAAAGACCAAGGAATATTCTATGGTGGGTAGACATCATCATCATTATCATCATCATCATGTAGCCTATACTTATTGTGTATGAAAAGTTTCTACAGAGCAGAAATAAAAATGAACGGCATTCTAAACCGTTTACATGATAAAGCAGTACATCATCTTATGCCCTTATACCCTAAACTCAATTTTCACTTCTCATGACAACTGAATCAACGCAGTGATTTAAATTATCCTGTTTCCCCTCTAATATCTAATATACAATCAGTTATCTAATGTCATCATGATCATGTGTTATTTTCTAAATTGGCAGAAGGCCTATCGTCACCTAATTTCCTACTATTAAATATTTTGTCATTACACTCAATGACCTTCATGGTTGCATGCTGCTAGCCAGTGACTGTGGTCGGGACATATATTACATACATTAGAGGCATTTAGCAGACGCTCTTATCCAGAGCGACTTACACAACTTTTTACATAGCATTTTACATTGTATCCATTTATACAGCTGGATATATACTGAAGCAATGCAGGTAAAGTACCTTGCTCAAGGGTACAATGGCAGTGTCCATACCCAGGAATCGAACCTGCGACCTTTCGGTTACAAGGCCAGTTCCTTACCCACTGTGCTACACTCCGTCCTACAGTGTAAGCATGTGGTTGTAACACGCTAACATACAGTGAACAGCAATACAAACAGGCACCTGGTGTCACTGCCCTTGCTAATAGGTTATAACTATTGTTATTGCTGCTGGTAATGCTGCTACTGTTACTACTGCTGTTGCTAATGCTACTACTGCTACTGCTACTGCTAACACTGCAACTGTAACTGTTGCTACTGCTGCTACTGCTACTGCTAACACTGCAACTGTAACTGTTGCTACTGCTGCTGATGATAATGATGCTGTGAATGTTGATGGTGTTTCTTTACAGATGCAGTGCAGCTGTAATTCTGTGATGGGATCAATCTCCCCTTCTTACTGGAGCAGAGGTCAGTTCCTGCTAGTGTACCCTTTCTCCGTTCATCAGAGCTAGCAAACACATTCTCTGTGTATCACAGCTAGCGTACACTCTCCCTGTGTGTCACATCTAGTGTACACTCTCTCTATGTGTCACATCTAGTGTACACTTTATGTGTCACAGGTAGTGCACACTCTCCCTGTGTGACATAGCTAGTGTGCACTTTCTCTGTCTCTCACAGCTAGTGTACCCTTTCTCCGTTTATCAGAGCTAGCGAACACATTCTCTGTGTGTCACAGCTAGTGTGCACTTTGTGTGTCACAGGTAGTGCACACTCTCCCTGTGTGACATAGCTAGTGTACATTTTCTCTATGTGTCACAGCGAGCGTACACTTTGTGTGGCAGATTTAGTGTAGACTTTCTCTGTGTGTCACAGCTAGTGTACACTCTCCCTGTGTGTCACAGCTAGTGTACCCTTTTCCCGTCTCTCCGCAGCGGTGGTGTTCCCGGACTGGGCCTACAAGCCGGCCTGGTCGCCCGGGTCTCGACAGGTGCAGCTGTGGCACTTCCTGCTGGAGCTGCTGGGGCACGGGCAGAGCGGGGCCATCGGCTGGGGGGGGCGAGTGGGGCGAATTCGTTATCCGGGACCCTGAGAGGCTGGCCCGGCTGTGGGGCGAGCGGAAGGGGAAGCCCCACATGAACTACGACAAGCTGAGCCGAGCGCTGAGGTGAGCTGGGACACATATACACACACAGGCACACACACACACACACACATACACACATACACATAAACATACACACACACACACAAGCATACACCTACACGGTCTCACAGACACATACATACACAAAGGTGCCCACCCGGCTTCGAGGGGGAGGGGGGGGATATGGGTGTTTTTAGCGCAGTTAATTTTATCTACAGTTACATTTATTGCTATAATTATTTATTGATATAATTACATGGATCACATTACTTGCATTAAAACACACACACAAGCACACACACGCACAAGCATACACCTACATAGTCTCACAGACACATACATACACATACTCATGTACAAACACACACTCTCTCACACACATATACACACAAACATACACATTTCCACTCTCACACATACTGTAAATAAACAGATACACACACAACCACAGACATATTACACATATATTATACATGCACAAACAAAAACTGACACTCCCATTGTGACTTACTGCCCCCTGGTGCATACAGGTATTACTACAACAAGAGGATCCTCCATAAGACCAAGGGCAAGAGGTTTACTTACAAGTTCAACTTCAGCAAGCTGATTCTGGTGAACTACCCGGCCTTTCCCCCCTGTCACGTGGCCCCCCAGGTCAGAGTCTGTGGGAAATAACACTCCTTTAATATACTGAATTTGATACTTTAATTGTATACTAATTTATCCCCCTCCCCTCTAGCTCATCCCATCTGAGGTAGGGGGGCACCTGTGTGGAGCAGGGAGAGAATCAGTGCTGAACAGAGGTAAGTGCTCAACATCCAAAAAGTATGTCACCATGACAATTTATATTTCCCTGGTAACCAATGCCTTTGCATGAATCAAATCCTAATGTAGCTGTTACTCTATCAGCATCATCTCCATGGTTGCCATATTGTTACTGTATCAGTGTATCCATGGTAACTTTACTGTTACATTTACAAAAACACCATTCGCTCTTATACTTGTCACTTCCTGGGTTACTGTACTGTTACTGTATCAGTGTTGTCTCAATGGTTACAGTAACAGTAGTGTAACTGTATCTATCTCCGCAGTTACTGTACTGCTATTGTATCATTACATCGTCATTGTAAATATACTATTACTATATCAGTGTAATCTCACTGGCTACTGTGCTGTTATTGGAATTGCATTGTCCATGGTTATTCTGTGCTTTAACCTGTCACAGTTTGCAGCAAAGCCGTTAATCACATGCCTGTATTTCTCTTGATTGACAGCGGCACAGTCCATTCCACACTCTTTCCTGCTGCCATACTGTCTTCCTAAGCCCCTCCCCTTCCCACAGACCCACACCCTTCAGGGTCAACTGCCCTATCTCTCTGGCCCACTGCCTCCGGCGACTAGCCAATCAGGGCTAGCGGGCCCTGTCACCACCAACCTGCCCTTCGCCCCAGCTCTGAACGGCTGGCCAACCGACACAGGGCGGAGTTTGAGCGGCTACCACACCTCTCCTCGTATGGCCGCAGAAGAGGGGGAGGCAAAGAAAAGAGATGGGAAGTGAAAGAACGAAGAGGGAAAGAGAGAGTCGAACACAGGAAAACTCTGAAAAATGTATATTTTAAAACTACATGCAGTAAAATGTTCAATGTTCAATCAACTCTTACAGAGTATATATGGTCCTCATTGGACCTCTGTTAGGGTTGAATTAACTCTGGACATTTTACGACGTACAGTTACAGCAGAATCTCCTCCTATTTAAAAGTGTGCTCAAAAAATAGAAAAGTTATATTTTATTATATTTTGTTTCATAGTATTTTATAGTATATATTGCCCAATGAAAAGTTTTTTAAGCAATAATTTTATTTCCCAAGAAAGATATGTGTTAAAATTATTCATACGCCTGTTTTCAAAACTTTGTACACTCTTCCATCATGTAAGAATGCTTCGCATAATGTGGAATGACATTCTTTTTCAACATTCTCCTTCTTCTGACAACAAACCGACTGCTGTTGATGTGCATGGGCAAAAAGAGCCATTTTGGTTGCTTCTGACCACAATGCCAGGGTCAGCTAAAGTTTGAAAAGTACTGAAACACTTGCTTTGACACCTATCTTTTTGAGAAACGCAGTTATTCATTGCTAAAACATTTTTCTCTTAGAAATTGTCTTAGTGTTTTAAAAAAAAAAACAACATTATTAGCTGTAGCTATATCAGTGAAATGTGTATTTAATGGGTTTTCTGTGATACCGAGCTTGTGTCGTGCTATGGGACAGTGTCTGAAGCACAGTAACATGGCTGCTCAATTGTAATTCCAAAGGTTCCCTGTGTGTTACCACACTACTGTGTGTGTGTGTGTCAGGTGTGCACAATCCTAATTTCATCAATAATATAATAAAGAGGTATTTAAGGTGTCCTGCCACCTGTCATTCTTATAAGGGCAGGGAAGACCATGCAATGTACCATTTAATACATAAACAGCATAATGTATAAAATACATAAAATAACAGAAAGTTTATGGCTACAGTTTATGAGGTCCCTAAAATAATTCCTTTCCTCGAAACAAACTTAATGTTTTAATAAAGTATTAAAGCATGTTTTGCCAGTATGAATTCAGTTTGTATCCTACCTGCTTGGATGTAAAGATTTTGGGGGGTTCGCAGTCATTATACCATTAGATATTCAGCACATATACTGAAAACCCCCAACCAGGGTGACTACGATTCCAATAGGACTACGCTTCAGAGAGTGGGCCAAAACGATGAAGAATTTGGTATATGTTTATACATCACAGACACAAAGTGTGGATTGAGTACACACTTACAGTGAAACTCTTCATCCACAATGTAATTTACGCACAGCAAATATGCTATCCTGTTCTTCGGTTTAAAAAAAATAGCCTGTTTTTAGCCTCGGACTCTATCTTCCGAAAATAGTATGCGTTACGCCGAAGACTGATTCAATGAGGGATTCGCCACTTCATGAACGCGTTGCCATTTGCACTCCAATACAGCAGGTGGCAGTAGTACATCTCTCTTGGCAACTGGTGAGAATGGCTCTGACGTCATTTTGGCGCTTCAGTATGAAGCGCGGGGAATTTTAGTGGAATAGGGGTAGTGTCGAAGTTGTGGGCTTTTGTCGCGTATAAGAATTTATAGAGAAGCGTAACAAAACGGAATCATGCAGAGAACCATTGCGTAAGTAAAGTTTCCATGAGCCAATTGAGCGTAATTCACAAGCATATTTCTAGCTTGCAAAACGGAACGTGAAATTTGCATTCTTGTCTCTGTTATTATTAGCGAGCTAGCAAACCAGGAAATGTCTGTTTTCATCTGTATTAAACCAGAGTATTTGTTCTGTGACGGGCGTATTCTTGTTGAGTATGTTCGTACACCTACACAAATTAATGCCCGTTAACTGTATTTTATGCCCTAACGAGCATGCACTTATGCATCTTATGGCGCGAGACCTAATCTTAGCAGAGTGCCTAGATTTCAGCCATCCGATTTATTTTCTGCTTTGAGTATTGCAAAAAAAAAAAGTCGAATCAATTTACTAGATAACTTAATATATTTTGCACGTGAAATGTTCCGTGTATTTCGTCCGCTGACTTTACCTTGGTTGTTTCTGTAGCCAGTCGTGATATTACCGACCATCATAACGAGGTGTGTTTTTGCGCTTGACCGAAAATGGTCTCCGCGTCTTAACGAAACGACACTGAAATAACTACCCAACTGACCAGTCAGTGGTCTGTTTTGTATTTCTTGTTTTAAATCCTGCATCTTTTACATTAAGGGACAATTGGAAAATTGTCAATACGCTTTAACCTGTTAAAGTGTAAAATGTAGCTCATGGAATTGAACGGGCCAAATAAGCACGAAGGTTGTCAATCCCTCACTCCTCTCTTAGGTCTTTTTTTCAGCCCATGAAAGGGAAGAAGAAAGAGGAGGAGACCAGCGGTCCAGGAAAAGAGAGATCTGAGTGAGTGAGGAGGTCGCTGTGTTATGGGACACTGTCACTGTGGGACACGTTCACTATGGGACACGGTCACTACCTCAGGAGGTAGACCGGTTGTGTGGCAACTGGGGAGTTGTTGGGGCTCGATTCCTGGCCTTGAGGATCCCATTGGACAGTCCCTGTGCTGACAGACCGAGTGAATCACTGTGCCATATGAGAGTCCCTGTGCTCATGGACTTGATGAATCACTGTGCTATTGGACAGTCCCTGTGCTCATGGACTCGATGTATCACTGTGCTGTACGACAGTCCCTGTGCTCATGGACTCGATGAATCACTGTGCCATAGGACAGTCCCTGTGCTCATGGACTCGGTGAATCACTGTGCTATAGGACAGTCCCTGTGCTCGTGGACACAGTAAGTCACGTTTATTAGACTCCATATTTTTCTTTCCTCTTTTAGACCAGTCAAATCTCCGCTCAAACCCCAGAATGGGTTTCCGGAAGCCGATTCGCCGGTGAAGAAGACCAGTAAGCGCAGTCGGCCAATCATAGACAGTGACGATGAGGACACCGTTGGGAAGGAAGAGACGGAGACGGAGATGGAGACGGCCCCGCCCGCTCAGGAGAAGGTGAGGGTGACCGACGCAGTGACCGCCATGGCGCCGACCGAAGAGGCGTGTCCGCACCGGATAGCGTAGCGAGCTGCAGTGCTATTCGTAGGTGTGCGTAGCACGGCTGTGGAAGTGATGCGCGTGTTTAACTGCAGTGCTCTTTCTCTCCTGCAGGTGGCGGCAGTGAAGAGCCCTGCCCAGACCACTCCCTCGACGCCGGTTTCCTCAGCTGGCGTTGTTACCGCGGTTACCCCGGTTACCCCAGCTACTCCCGCCACTCCTGCCACTCCCACCACCCCGTCCTCCGTCTCGCCTAGCGGGATCCCCAAACGCAAGACAGGTCAGTGTTGCCAAGCGACCAGCCGCTATGTCACTCACACGCTTGCTTTGCTCTGTGCGTGAGTGCATGCATGCATGTGTGTGTTTCTGTGTGCGTGTGTGCGCACGCGAGTGTGTTTGTGTGTGTGTGTGTGTGTGCGCGCCTGTGTGTGCTCATTTCTTTCGCGAAGATAGCCAGTGAAGTGTTACCTGCAGAACGGGGTGTATATGCAGAAAGGTTCACAGCCTTGATAACGTGTGGTGCAGTACAGCTGGGTGTGTTTAGTATGAAATGTGAGTTGAATATAGTGGGGTTGAGTGTGTGTTTAGTATGAAATGTCAGTTGAATATAGTGGGGTTAAGTGTGTGTTTAGTATGAAATGTCAGTTGAATATAGTGGGGTTAAGTGTGTGTTTAGTATGAAATGTCAGTTGAATATAGTGGGGTTAAGTGCGTGTTTAGTATGAAAAGGTCAGTGGAGTGTCGTATGAAATGTTTTCTTTCACTCTTTCCTTCCCAAGCCCGGAAACAGTTTCCGAAGAGAAAGCTGGACACTGCGAATCGTGATGAGGAAGAGGGAGAGGAGGAGGAAGAGCAGCAGGTGGTGAAGAGGGCCAAGCTAGAGACGGACAAGAGCGAAAGTGCTCAAGCCACAGGTGAGAGAGCTCAAATTAAAAAACAAAATTCCATTTATAAATCACACAAGTACTCCTCCCCCTCACACATGCATGTGCGTGCACTCACACTCACACACACACTCATGCACACTCACTCTCTCGCACTCTCTGTCTCTCTCACACACACGCTCACGCAATCACGAAAACATTTGGGGTTCTTTTCTCATGGAAGAAGGGAACAAGGAGGAGGTGAAGAAGGAAGAAGTGTTTGTGAAGACAGCAGAGCCTGTGGGAGAGGAGGAAGAGGAAGGTGCAGTGAAGGAGAAGAGTGACGAAGAGTCAACTGTCAAAATGGAGGAAGATAAGCCACCTGTTAAAACGAAACCCATCAATAGCTTTTTTGGTGAGACTCTCCCTCTCTTTCCTGTACCGTTTCCCTCTGTTTCCTTCTCTTCCTCTTGTCCCTGTCTCTATCCCTTTCTCCACACCTTTCTCGCCATAAGGCCGTTTTTACAGTTATGCTGAAACAACGCGGTTCCCGTGGTTTGTGTGACGCTGTGCGAACACTGTCGAACACCCTGGTGAAACTGCGCGTCTGCGTCGGTTGTGTGCAGTGGTTCTGATTTTTTACCGGAAGCCCCACCTCTACTCACTAAGCAACCAATCGTTTGCGCCATTTTCGCAGCCTGTCACGCAGTTACTAGTCCAGAGAGGATCGCGGCACCCTGTGCAGCCTCTTGTGTGATGGACCCTCAGGCCCTGCTCCGGGTTCTTTGTTTCCACATGACCCTAGAACAACCTTTAGTCTCATTGGCTTTCCTGTCCCTCTCGCTATCCCTTTCCTCTCCTCTCTCCCTTAATCTGTTCATCACTCTTATCCCTCTTTTTTTTTTTTAGCCCCCAGGAAAGTGGCCGTAAAGCTGGAGAAGACGGAGGAGAAGAGAGGAGGTGGGAAGGAGGTGCAGGGAGAAAGAGAAGGAGAGGGCGATGAGGAGAAGGAAAGCGGGTAGGAAATGCTTCCTAACGCTTGGTTTAATGAGGACTGAGTCTGAGGGAGTTGCTGAACAAATGTTTTGTGCTGTTTGGTTCCGTCTGGTTGCCGTGGTTTCTCTGTTTGATGGTACACTGTTGCTGTGGTTTCTCTGTTTGATGGTACACGGTTGCGGTGGTTTCTCCTTTTGATGGGATTTGGTTGCCGTGGTTTCTCTGTTTGATGGTAACTGTTGCCATGGTTTCTCCTTTTGATGGGATTTGGTTGCTGTGGTATCTCTGTTTGACGGGTTTTGGTTGTCGTGGTTTCAGAAAGGGCGCCCTTGGCTGTAAACCTGCAGAGTACGACCCTTCACGCCCAAACTACAACCCTGTGGACCATGCCTGCTGGAGCCGGGGTCAGAGGTCAGAGACTGCTCTTTGTGTGTGCGTGTCTGTGCGCGTGTGTGCTTGCGTTCGTGTGCATGGGTTTACCGTGTGCCTCCAGTGCGTCTTCAGTGTTTGGTACGTTTATAGTTGTGTGTAATGTGTTTACAGTGCCTTTGTGCATTTCCAGCGTGTTTGTGACGTGTGTACAGTGCGTTTATAATGTGTTCACAGTGCGTTTACAGTATGTTTGCTGGTTTTGTCGCTGCTCCCTCAGGGTCCCGTACCTGGCTGTGGCTCGCACCCTGGAGAAGATTGAGGAGGAGATGGGCAGGTATGAGCTCCTGGGTGTGCTCGTGCGAGTCTGAGGTTGGGGAGTACGGTAGGGGGTTATGGAGTACTGTAGCAGTTTGTAGTTGGGGAATATGGAAGGGGTGTGGGTTTAGGGGTATATGGAAGGGGTGTGGGTTTTGGGGAATTTGAAAGGGGTGTGGGTTTAGGGGTATATGGAAGGGGTGTGGGTTTAGGGGAATATGGAAGGGGTGTGGGTTTAGGGGAATATGGAAGGGGTGTGGGTTTAGGGGAATATGGAAGGGGTGTGGGTTTAGGGGTATATGGAAGGGGTATGGGTTTAGGGGTATATGGGGGTGTGGATTTGCTGCTTACTTGCTGATCTCTCTCCCCTTCAGACTGAAGAACATTGAGACCCTTTCAAACCTGCTGCGTTCTGTGCTGGTCCTCTCACCAGGTGTGTGTGTGTGTGTGTGTGTTTGTTACGTGTACTGTGTGTTGTGTGCTGTGTAGTGTCTGTGTACTGTGTGGTGTGTTGTATAGTGTCTGTGTACTGTGTGTTGTCTTTTGTAGTGTCTGTGTGCTGTGTGTTGTGTAGTGTGTGTGTGTTGTGTAGTGTCTGTGTGCTGTGTGACTTGTCGTGTAGTGGCTGTGTGATATGTTTTGTTGTGTAGTGCCTGTGTACTGTGCGGTGTGTAGTGTCTGTGTTGTGTTGTGTAGTGTAGTGTATGCGTGTAATGAATACTTAATTTTTTTCCAGATGACCTGGTGTGCTGTGTGTACCTCTGTCTGAACCAGCTGGGCCCCGCCTACTTAGGGGTGGAGCTTGGCGTGGGAGAGACGGTGCTGATGAAGGCTGTTGCCCAGGCAACAGGTAAGACTCACAAAAGACGCCCAGATACACACACACACACACACACACATTCAGGTTGTAGAGTTGGAAATTTAGAAATTGCTTTGACGTCAATGTGTTTTACCTTTCGCAGCTGTTTTTCAGCAGTGCTGTGCACCTTCTGTGTGACTACAGAAGTGTTTTTAAAAACGTATTTATTTTTTAACTCTACCAGCTTTACAGCGATTGCTATCAGTGCTTGTAATCCAGAGGTTTGTGGTCTAAAGATAGAAAATGGTAAATGGACTGCATTTATATAGCGCTTTTATCCAAAGCGCTTTACAATTGATGCCTCTCATTCGCCAGAGCAGTTGGGGGTTAGGTGCCTTGCTCAAGGACACTTTGACGCGCCCAGGGCGGGGTTTGAACCGGCAACCCTCCGACTGCCAGGCAATCGGTCTTACCTCCTGAGCTATGTCGCCCCACAAAATGCGCTTCAGTTTAACTCACAGGTTCTGCAGTGACGTCGCGTGTCCAGAGGTTGTCCATGTGCGTATTACCCGATTGTGTTTCAGAGCATTAACGGAGGAGTGTAGCACAGGAGTGTAGCACAGTGGGTAAGGAACTGGACTTGTAACCTAAAGGTCGCAGGTTCGATTCCCGGGTAGGACACTATGGTTGTACCCTTGAACAAGGAACTTAACCGGAATTGCTTCAGTATATATCCAGCTGTATAAATGGATACAATGTAAAATGCTATGTTAAAAAGTTGTGTAAGTCGCTCTGGATAAGAGCGTCTGCTAAATGCCTGTAATTTAACGTAAATTTGATCTTATTTTTGGTGGGAACTGTTTGCCGTGGCCTTGCAGCCTGCGTCTGAGGACATTGTGGCTTGGCTTCATATGAAAGTATTACTACGCAGGTCCTTGGAAGAAAAGAGCTTGCACATAAGTGCGAAGGAGAGAAATGTCAGCGCAATATAAAAATTGATTTTTATTATTTCAATTGTACATAAATGTCAAGGGTGAATCAGCTTGTGTATACCTTTGGAAACATAATATTGATGCAAGTGCTGTTTTGGAGTTTGGACTGATTAAAAAAAAAAAATGTACACTATAACTTATATAAAATGAATTCTGCACGAAATGAACTGTCCCATGAACAGGATGTGCCAATCTCCACCCTCATATGGTAGAAACAGGGTTTTTCATTGTTAAAGCTATTTTTCACCTCTGAATTGTGACATCTGCTAATGTGTCTGTAAAGGTGTCATCTCCTGCTCCCTCTCTCTCTCTTTCCTCCCTTCTTTCTCTCTCATTCACTCCCTTCTCTCTCTCTCTCTCTCCCTGCCTTGTCTTCTTGCTCCCTCCATCTTAAGCAGTTGATTTATGCCGTCTGTGTCTCTCCGTCTCCGTCTCCAGGGCGACAGCTGGACAAGATCAAGGCGGAGGCGCAGGAGAAGGGGGACCTGGGATTGGTGGCCGAGAGTTCCCGTAGCAACCAGAGAATGATGTTCGCGCCGGCCAATCTGTCGGCGGCGGGCGTGTTCAGCAAGCTGAAGGACATCGCCAAGATGACCGGGAACTCTGTGAGCAGCCCCGACGTGACCGCCTGACTGGCGGTAGCCATGGCAGCCGCGGGGCGATGGCGTTGTCATGGAGACACGGCGGTCCTGTGGCGGTGTGATGCGATGGCTACTTGCGGCTGAGCTGCTTTATGGCCGATGCACGCATAAAGCCTAAGATTTTTTTACAAAGACAATAAAATCATAATCGTCAGTTAATGGTAAATGGACTGCATTTATATAGCGCTTTTATCCAAAGCGCTTTACAATTGATGCCTCTCATTCGCCAGAGCAGTTAGGGGTTAGGGGTTAGGTGTCTTGCTCAAGGACACTTTGACACGCCCAGGGCAGGGTTTGAACCGGCAACCCTCCGACTGCCAGACAATCGGTCTTACCTCCTGAGCTATGTCGCAGCTAAACAGCTACGCAGTTTCAACCGCATAGCTGTTAGAGCTCACTCCACACCTAACGTGGATTATATTTAAAATGCTCAAAAAAAAAAAAAAAACTTCTGGAAAAATATAAATACTGGAGATGTGCCCCATCGGCTGCTGAATTTAAAAACGTTTATTTTAGTTTTGATGCAGTGAGCCTCCTGCAACTGGGGTGTGACGTCGCCGTGGAGACACAACTGTGGCACGATATTGCATGAGCCCAGTTAGCAGATTTAGATACACAAATGTACCACCATTGTTTTAGTCGCCTTTTTTGGGATAAGAAAGATTAATATTTTCACCAGTGACTTTGAATGTGCAGTCTTTCTAGTGAAGAGCACTCTCTGTAGCCAAAGGAGAGAGATTTCTCAGCCTATCTGCCAATAGGGTGACCTCTGTCTCCAAAGTCTGCCAATGGGTTGACCTCTGTCTCCACAGTCTGCCAATGGGGTGACATCTGTCCCCACAGTCTGCCAATAAGGTGACCTCGAGTGTAAATATGTCTCAACTCTGTCTCTCTCTCTTGCCGTCTCAATCCCAGTCCATGAACAAGAAGATTGACATCATCAAGGGCCTGTTTGTGGCCTGCAGGCACTCTGAGGCCCGGTACATCGTCAGGTCAGTTACCCGTCACACCTGAGGCTCACCTGTCACCTTTATACCTTTCCAGCGTTTCCAGTCCTGACCCTGGATTGGGGCGTTTTAGGTGGTTTATTGGGCTGGGGGCTGTGTATTTGGTTTTGTGATTTTGAGGTGGTTTATTGGGTGATTTATCGTTTATTTGGGTGATTTGTCGTTTATTGGCTGATTTATCGTTTATTGGCTGATGATTTATAGTTTATTGGCTGATGATTTATCGTTTATTGGCCGATTTATCGTTTATTGGCTGATTTATCGTTTATTTGATGATTTATCGTTTATCGGCTGATTTATCGTTTATTGGCCGTGGGGCTGCAGGTCTTTGGCGGGAAAGCTGCGGATCGGGCTGGCGGAGCAGAGCGTGCTGGTGGCGCTGAGCCAGGCCGTGACCCTCACCCCTCCTGGGCAAGGTGTGTGTGTGTGGGAGGCGTCTGTGCTGCGTGTCCGTGCTCCGTGTGTATTTGTACTGTGATTCTGTGCTGTGCATGTCTGTGCTGCATGAGTCTGTGTCTGTGTGAGTCTGTTCTATGCACGTCTGTACTGTGTGAGTATGTGCTGTGCGTCTGTATTGCGTGCGTATCTGTGCTGTGCGTGTCTGTACTGTGTGTGTGTTCTGTGTGAGTCTGTACTGTGTGTGTCTGTACTGTGTGAGTCTGTGCTGTGCGTGTCTGTACTGCGCAAGTTTGTTCTGCGCGTATCTACTGCACGCATGTCTGTACTGTGTGCGTCTGTAGTGTTTTATGTCTGTCTTTAGAAAACCAAGTCTGTTTGCTATAGTGGTGTATTGGTGGGTGTGTAGCTCCAATACAGTGTTTGTGTGTAACTGATACAGTGCTGCTCTGTCTCAGATTTTCCTCCGAAGGTCCTGGATGCAGGTTTGGGGAAGTCTGTGGAGAGCAGGCGGAGCTGGCTGGAGGAGAACGCCCTCATCCTGAAACAGACATACTGGTGAGCCACTCAGAGCTCTTCCCTAGCTGTCAATCATGGTGTGGGCGGGGCTGACAGTGTCAGTTGGGCTAATGATGTGGGTGGGGCTAGTGGGCCTGGGTCCGAGCTTTAGGTAATTGGTGTTTGTCTCCTAGTGAGATGCCGAACTATGACGTCATCATTCCTGTCCTGCTGAAGGAGGGAATTAAAGAACTGCCCAAACACTGCAAGCTTACCCCAGGTAAGGCCCCCAAAACCCTGGCGCATTGTGCATGTGTGCGTATGTGTGTTAATGTCTGTGTGAGATGGAGTGACATTGTGTGTGGGATGTTGTCATGTATGATGGTGTGCTCTCTCTCTCCCTCCTCCCCCCACCCCCCCTTCTCTCTCTCTCTCCCTCCCACCCTCCCCCCCCTTCTCTCTCTCTCCCTCCCACCCTTCCCCCCCTTCTCTCTCTCTCCCTCCCACCCTCCCCCCCCTTCTCTCTCTCTCCCTCTCTCTCTCAGGCGTTCCTCTGAAGCCCATGCTGGCCCAGCCCACTAAGGGCGTGTCTGAGGTGATGAAACGGTTTGATGAAGCCGCCTTCACCTGTGAATACAAATACGATGGAGAGAGAGCTCAGGTGGGCCTGCACATTCTCTCTCTCTCTCTCTTTGGCTGTCTGTATCTCTCCATCTATCTCTCTCTCAGAGTAGAATTTGAGTATTTTAAAATGATGCCCACTGATGATGTGCCAACTTTTAAAAGAATGTGGTTTAGTGAGAGAGCTGTTTGTGTGGTAAATTAAGATGGAGATATGCTTAGATTAACTGTGGTGGTTGGGTATTGTATTTCTTTTTCTGTTGTATTTGTTTTTTTGGGGGGTGTGTGGGTGGGTAAGGGTGGGTTGTGGATTTGTAAATAGGGTGCTGGGATAGGTTTTAAGGTAGTTGTGGAAAATTTGGTGTTCCAATAAAGGAACATCGAAAGTCAGGCTCTCTCTCTCTCCCATCCTCCCTATGTGCTCTTTTTAGTGCACATCCTCCTCTGACCACTAGAGGGAGCGCGGTGCTGTTCTGTGCTCTGTTGTGATTGCGCGTCCCTAAGGGCACTTCCACCACTGCAGTCCTTGTGCGCGGCGGTATTGATCGTTATCGATGTCTCCCCAGATCCACATCCTCGAGAACGGCGGCGTGCACATCTTCAGCCGCAATCAGGAAGATAACACCACCAAGTACCCCGACATCATCTCCAGGATACCAGGGGTACGCACATGCACACGTGCACCAACCTCAAATTCTGGCTTGTTTGTGAGGTGTTTATTTTAGTTTTTATGCATATTACTGGGGCCCTAGTCCTGGTAGCAATGGCTTCTGCTGTTACCATTTTTCCTGTGGAACATGGCTGCCCAATCCAAGTCTATTGTCCTGTAGGTTTTCACGCCAACCCCAAACAAAGCACACCTCACTCAACAGCTAGGGCGGGGCTGCTTCACCCTGATCCTGTAGATCAACCATCCCGTGGGTTTTCACTCCAACCCCAACAAAACACACCTCATTCAACAGCAGAGATCTCATTGAGCTTCTCATTAGTAGAATCAGATGTGCCAAACTAGGGTTGGAGTGAAAACCTACAGGATGGCAGATCTCCCAGAACATGGTTGGGCAGCCCTGCTCTAGCTGTTGAATGAGGTGTGGCTTTGTTAGGGTTGGAGTGAAAACCCACAGGATGGCAGATCTCCCAGAACAGGGTTGGGCAGCCCTGCTCTAGCTGTTGAATGAGGTGTGGCTTTGTTAGGGTTGGAGTGAAAACCTACAGGACAGTAGATCCCTAGGAACAGGGTTGGGCAGCCCTGCTCTAGCTGTTGAATGAGGTGTGGCTTTGTTAGGGTTGGAGTAGTGAAACCCTGTAAGGATGGTAGATCTCCAGGGGCAGGGCTGGGGCCTTTTCTGTGGAGTGTGTATCTGAACCCCATTTCACCCCCCCCCCTTGTCTCTCAGGTGAAGAGGGAGTCGGTGCGCTCCTGTATCGTGGACGCGGAGGCTGTGGCGTGGGACAGAGAGAAGAAGCAGATCCAGCCCTTCCAGGTGCTGACCACGCGCAAGAGAAAGGTGAGTCTGAGTGGCACTGTTACACTGGTGGCTTTGCTGCAGTGCACCACCATGTACCGCCCTGTACCGCCCTGTACCGCCCTGTACTGCCCTGTACCGCCCTGTACCACCCTGTACCGCCCTGTACTGCCCTGCGGGGCTGTACCGCCCTGTACCGCCCTGTACCACCCTGTACCGCCCTGTACTGCCCTGTACCACCCTGTACTGCCCTGCGGGGTTGTACCGCCCTGTACCGCCCTGTACTGCCCTGTACCGCCCTGTACCGCCCTGTACCGCCCTGTACTGCCCTGTACTGCCCTGTACTGCCCTGTACTGCCCTGTACCGCCCTGTGGGGCTGTACCGCCCTGGTTGTCTCTGGGTGATTGTTCGTTTGTGTGTTACAGGATGTGGACGCGTCGGAGATAAAGGTCCAAGTGTGCGTGTACGCCTTCGACCTGCTCTACCTGAACGGAGAGGTATGATGATGGTGATGATGATGGTGATGATGATGATTATAGGTTTTGTAAGATGATGATGATGATGATGGAGGTGCTGTAAGATGAAGGTGGTGAGGATGATGGTGGTTGTTGCTGTAAGATGAAGATGATTATGATGAAGATGGAGATCCTGTAAGATGATGATGATGGTTGTTGTGCTGTAAGGTGATGATGTTGGTTGTTGTGCTGTAAGGTGATGATGTTGGTTGTTGTGCTGTAAGATGAAGGTGGTGATGATGATGGTTGTGCTGTAAGGTGATGATGTTGGTTGTTGTGCTGTAAGATGAAGGTGGTGATGATGATGGTTGTTGTGCTCTAGTCTCTGGTGAAGGTGATGATGATGATAATGGTGATGATGGTTGTGCTGCATGGTGGTGATGATGATGGTGGAGGTACTGTATGATGATGATGATGGTTGTTGTGCTGTACGGTGATGATGATGATGGTTGTGCTCTAGTCTCTGGTTAAGGTGATGATGATGGTGATGGAGATGCTGTAAGGTGATGATGATGGTTGTTGTGCTGTACACTGATGATGATGATGGTGGTTGTGCTCTAGTCTCTGGTGAAGGTGATGATGGTGATGGAGATGCTGTAAGGTGATGATGATGGTGATGATGGTGGTTGTGCTCTAGTCTCTGGTGAAGGTGATGATGGTGATGGAGATGCTGTAAGGTGATGATGATGGTGGTGATGATGATGGTTGTGCTCTAGTCTCTGGTTAAGGTGATGGTGATGGAGATGCTGTAAGGTGGTGATGGTGGTTATGCTGTAAGGTGATGATGATGATGATGGTTGTGCTCTAGTCTCTGGTTAAGGTGATGATGATGGTGATGGAGATGCTGTAAGGTGGTGATGATGATGGTTGTGCTGTAAGGTGATGATGATGATGATGGTTGTGCTCTAGTCTCTGGTTAAGGTGATGATGATGGTGATGGAGATACTGTAAGGTGGTGATGATGGTGATGATGATGATGATGGTTGTTGTGCTGTAAGGTGATGATGATGATGATGGTTGTGCTCTAGTCTCTGGTTAAGGTGATGATGATGGTGATGGAGATGCTGTAAGGTGGTGATGATGATGGTTGTGCTGTAAGGTGATGATGATGATGATGATGGTTGTGCTCTAGTCTCTGGTTAAGGTGATGATGATGGTGATGGAGATGCTGTAAGGTGGTGATGATGATGGTTGTTGTGCTGTACACTGATGATGATGATGATGGTGATGATGATGATGGTTGTGCTGTAGTCTCTGGTGAAGATGATGATGATGATGGTGATGATGATGATGATGGTGGTTGTGCTCCAGTCTCTGGTGAAGGTGATGATGATGGTGATGGTGATGATGATGATGATGATGATGATGGTGATGATGATGATGATGATGGTTGTGCTGTCAGGATGACGATGATGGTGATGATGATGATGATGGTGAAGGTGATGATGATGATGGTGATGATGATGATGATGATGATGGTTGTGCTGTAAGGTGATGATGATGATGATGATGATGGTTGTGCTGTAAGGTGATGATGATGATGGTGATGATGGTTGTGCTGTAAGGTGATGATGATGGTGATGATGATGGTTGTGCTCTAGTCTCTGGTTAAGGTGATGATGATGGTGATGGAGATGCTGTAAGGTGGTGATGATGGTTGTTGTGCTGTACACTGATGATGATGATGGTGATGGCTGTGCTCCAGTCTCTGGTGAAGGAGCCGTTGTCTCGGCGGCGAGCCCTGCTGAAGGAGAGCTTTGAGGAGCGGGAGGGAGATTTCGTTTTCGCTCAGGCGCTCGACTCCGACAGCACGGAGACCATCGGGGAGTTCCTGGAGCAGTCTGTCCGAGGTGTGTGTGCGCGTGTGTGTGTGTGTGTGTGTGTGTGTGTGCGTGTGTGTGCGTGTGTGTGCGTGTGTGTGCGTGTGTGTGCGTGTGTGTGCGTGTGTGTGCGTGTGTGTGTGCGCGTGTGCATGCGTGTGTGTGTGCGCGTGTGTGTGTGTGTGTTTGTGTGTGTGTGTGCGCGCGTGTGTGTTTGTGTGTGCGTGTGTGCGCGTGTGTGTTTGTGTGGTATTCGACTGTTGTGTGTGCCATGTGGTTTGTGTGTATTGTATGTGATTGGTGTGTGTTGTATGCGACTGGTGTGTGTGTGTTCTATGTGACTGGTGCCCGTTGTGTGTGTGTTGTATGTAACTGGTGTGTGTTGTTGACATTTTCACTCAGACTCATGTGAGGGGCTCATGGTGAAGACTCTGGAAAAAGATGCTACTTACGAAATTGCCAAACGCTCTCACAACTGGCTGAAGGTACATACACACACACGCTCTCTCTCACACACACACACACACACACACTCTCACTCTCTCTCACACACACACACACACACACACACAGATAATGTGAACTGCCGCTCGACCCCCCCAGCTGAAGAAGGACTACCTGGAGGGCGTGGGGGACACGGTGGACCTGTGTGTGATCGGGGCCTACCTGGGCAAGGGCAAGAGAGCCGGGGCCTACGGGGGCTTCCTGCTGGCCTGCTACGACCAGGAGAACGAGGAGTTCCAGTCCGTCTGCAAGGTCTGTGCGTGCGTCCGGTCGTCTGTCTGTCCGTCTGCAAGGTCTGTGCGTCCGTCCGGTCGTCCATCTGTCTGTCCGTTTGTCCCAACCGTACGTCTGCAAGGTCTGTCCTACCGACTGTCTGTCCGTCTGTCTGGCTGTGTGTCTGTCTGTCCGACCCTCCATCCGTTTGTTTGTCTGTTTGTCCGACCGTCCATCTGTCCGGCCGTCTGCAAGGTCCCTCTGTCCGTCTGTCTATTCGTCTGTCTGTCTGCAAGGCATCTGACCGACCGTCTGTCTGTACGTCTGCAAGGTCTGTCCGACTGACCGTCTGGCTGTCCATCCGTCTGTCTGTCTGACCGTCCGTGCGTCCGTCCGTCTGTCTGTCCGTCTGTCTGTCCGTCTGCAAGGTCTGTCCGACCGTCTGTCTGCAAGTTCTGTCCGACCGTCCAGCCGTCCGTTCGTCTGTCTGTCTGTGTCTGCATGGGCAGCCTTGTCTGTCTTTTCTTGCGGTGTTACAGTGTGTGTCACAGCAGTTAGTCATTTGTACATTTAAACACTCTGGGGGGGATTTCAAGACCAGACTTGTTATGATGTTGGATACCATCCAGTTTGTACGCCAAACCGAGCTCTAGGTACACTTTAGCGGTAAGAAAATGGCGAACATTGTTGTGCTGTGTGGCCGGCTCTCCTCATCATGTCTTATGTTATGGTATGGTATGCTATGCTATGCTATGCTATGTTATGTTAGGCTATGATATGTTATGCTATGCGATGCAATGCTATGTTGTGTTATACTATGTTACATTATGCTGTCCTATACTATGCTATGCTGTGCTATGCTATGTTATGCTGTGCTGTGCTATGCTATGCTATGCTATGCTATGTTATGTTATGTTACATTATGCTATGCTATGTTATGCTATTCGATGCAATGCTATGTTGGGTTATGCTATGTTACATTATGCTATGCTATGTTATGCTATACTATGCTATGCTGTGCTATGCTATGTTATGCTATGCTGTGCTATGCTATGCTATGTCATGTTAGCGCACTCGCGTATGAGTTCGGAACGCTCTGCTGCTGTATCCGTTACTCCGTTCTCTCTCGTCTGCAGATTGGAACGGGTTTCAAGGATGAGGATTTGGAGCAGCATTTCAAGTTCTTTAAGGTACAGACTAGTTTCAGTTCTTTAAATGTACCGACTCATTTCAGTCCTTTGTGACATTCATGACAATGACATTTAACGATATGAAATGTTCATGGAGCTCATGAGATTAAAACATTGTGTTATTGTTACTGCGTTTCTTTACAGGAACATGTCTTACCCAAACCCCGCTCGTATTACCGCATCGACCAATCGGCTGAGCCTGACGTTTGGCTCGAGGCGGTGCAGGTTTGGGAAGTGAAGTGTGCCGACCTGTCTCTGTCTCCGGTGTACAAGGCAGCCATGGGATTGGTTAGTTCAGCTGTCACTCAACACACCTCCTGCAGAAGCACACACACATTTTTTATTTTTATGTTTAAATGGAAAAACATAAAAATCAATGTCACATTTTATGGCTAAATATACAAATTAATGTTAAATTTATGAAAAAAAATATTTAAATAGATATACAGATCTGATTTACATTTATGAATAAGAAATTCACACCTCCTTACCCTCTCTCCCCCTCCCTCTTACTCCCTAATCCCCCTCTATCTTTCTTTCTTTTTTGCCTTAACTGTCACTTCCCCTTTATTTCTTTCTCACCTTAACTCTCCCCCTCTGTGTCTCCCTCTCTTTCTCCCTTTGTCTCCATCTCACTCACTCCCTCTCTCTCTCTCCTTATCATTCCCTCTCCCTCTGTCTCTACCTCTCTCTGTCTCTCTCTCTCTCCCTCTCCCCGTGTCCACCTCTCCCTCTCTCCTTCTGTCTCCCTCTCACTCACTCCCTCTCTCTCCCTCTCCCCCTGTCTCCACCTGTCTCTCTCCCTCCCTTCCCCTCTCTCTCTCTCTCTCTCTCTCTCTCTCTCCCCCCCTCCCTCTCTCTCCAGGTGGACCCGGTGAAGGGCGTGTCTCTCCGCTTTCCCCGGTTCCTCAGGGTCAGAGAGGATAAAAAGCCGGAGGACGCGACCAGCAGCGTGCAGGTGAGAGAGAGAGCGGGGGCTGTTTAGTGTGAGAGATAAGGAACTGCACCACTAACTCCGGGGTTGCAGGTTTGAATCCCAAATGACGCTGTGTAAATCACTCTGAATAAGAGCATTTGCTAATGTTAAAAAAAAAAAAAAAACTAATGAATGACAGAGGATTTATTTTTATTTGCTGTCAATTTTTCTTTTGTATTTACCAGTAACTCATCTCAAAATCTTGATCGTGTACTTACACGTCTGAAATGTCTTTGTCCTTTTGATTTCACGCGCATTTCCTGTTTTCCTTTTATCTCAGGTTGCCGACCTGTACGGGAAGCAGCAGCAGATTCAGAACCAGGGAGCAAGCAAACACAGCCTGGAGGACTACTACTGATGCCTTTTCGATTGGCTCCTCGGATACTAGCCCTTCATTGGTTCCTGGAAAAAACTGTCCCCCTTCTGATTGGCTCTTGATGTGTGCTTCTGTGCTGTCTTAAGGATTTATTTTGTGATGCAGTGCCCGTTTAGTACTGTAAGTGTGTAGGGTTACAGTAGCGTTTTCTCACAGTGTCAGTATTGGGCACTGCTGAAATGTTCGGCTTAATTTCAATTTATGTAAATAATTTCTTTGTCTGCTTTGGACTGAAATAAAAAAAATTATATTTTAGTACCTGACCATGGGGTGTGTCTCATAGCGTAGCCTGTAGAGCACCGTCCACCTGCTCATTGTGCGCCGCGTTGTTGACGGTTCGAATCCCGTCTGTGTGGTTCGAATCCCATCTTTGTCACATTCTCTCTCTCTGCCCCCCCTCTCTCTCTCTCTCTCTCTCTCACCATTCTTCCTGTTTCTCTTCACTCTGCTGTCCAGTGAAGCTGAAAAAGCCCTAAAATATATATATTTATATATATATTTCTGATTGTAAAAATGCGATTGTAAATGATGATAATCTCCACCGATGGGTCACACTTGAGCGGTCGGTGTCTGTGCTGCTCTCTCTTGATTGGACAGCAGACGCCCCTGTGCTTTTCTCACAGCTGCCGTTTGAGAGCAGATGTTTGTGACAGCACTGCCACGATGTTTCTGTTGAAGAGATGTTAGCCAAGTCAGGAGAGCTCGTTCACATCTGTGTTTGAATGTGGACGTTGTGATTAATGGAAGTGTGTGTGCGTGCGTGTGTGCGCTCATGTCCGTATGTGCGAGATGCAAAGGGTGTGTGTGTGTGTGTGTGTGAGTGAGAGAGAGAGAGATGATGTAATGCGATGTGTGTGTTTGTATGTGAGGTATGATGCAATGCAATGGAAGTGTGTGTGTGTTCATTCATGTTTGGATGTGTGCGCGTGCGTGTTCGAGTGTGTGTCCACGTGTGTGTGCGATGCGATGGAAATGTGTGTGTGAGATATGATGCAATGCGACGGAAGTGTGTGTGTGTGCACATCTGTGGATGTGTGCGCGTGCCTGTTCACGTGTGTGTCCACGTGTGTGTGTGATGCGATGGAAGTGTGTGTGGGCTGTGTGCTCAGAGCAGGGATTGTGTCTGCAGCAGAGGAGGTTGAATGGGGTCTCTGTGCTCCCTCTGACTGTGGCTCTTCCCACGGTCAGCGAGTCGGGCACAGACTCCACAGCGCCCCCTCTGGTGAGCCCATGCTACTGCAGTCTGTGGCAGCTGTGTGTGGAGCGCTGTTAACTACGGTGCGACCGACCGGCCCAGCTGGACACGCATTAGCCTGCGCTGTCCCAACCTAACCCAGGTGCTGATCAGGGGAATAGCCAGGAATTGTGGTCCCCCATAATGCACTGGGCGGGAAGCATATTGCAAATAATTCATGCCTGCGCCCACCTTCTTCCCCCTGGTTTAGAATTATTACCAACTTTATGAGTTATTACCATTTACGACACCACTGCCATGGACACAATATGTGGGCTGGCATATTCAAAAGGTCCCTGACAAAGAGAGAAATGTCTTTTTTTTTCTTTTCTTTTTTTTAAAAGTAACTCCAGCTAAATGTTTAAATTCGGGAGTTTTGATTCTAACATAAAGTTAACATAGTTATTCAGCTTGCACATTATAAAACCTGTGTCACAAACATGCTATTTATTGTGAGCATATCGAAGCTTTCATTTGTAATGTGTTGGTTTATAATCTTCATTGGATTTGCGAGGCTAGCTAGCTATCAGTGAAGAAGAGCAGCATTACCCGAACGCACCCTTCTATCCTAAACGTCAGCTTGGAAGCTAAATAGAACTTATTTCTGGGAGGTTCCAGAATCTTACTGTAGCTACATCCGAATGTCACTGAGATCTGTGTATAGCTTCCCTGGATTCGCCTAGGGACGGTAACCATGTGTTCCTTATAAAAGACAGGTTACAAAATCACCTGAACACTTAGGTGTATGAAGTGTTCAGGTGATTTTATGAATATTCAATGTACAGAATATAAAGTGCAGGTGGGTGGAAGGCTGGTGGGTCCTGTTCCACTAACACACGAACAGAGCAAACCTTGCCACAAACTTAATATATTAATAAAATTTATTTGTGTTGCACAGAAACTGAACGACCATAAATATTTCTGTGCTGCAGAACTGAGGAACAAAATAACAGAGCACCGAAAACCAAAATGTTTTGAAATCCCCCCCGACCCACCCCACCCCATTTTGAGTTTCTCCTCTTTCAGCTGCCCCCCCCCCCCCCCCCCCCCGGCCTGCGATTTTTCGTACACAATGCCCCCTCTCAGCTCGCGACAAATGCGTTTGTTCTCCCCTTTCTCTCCTGCTGCATCCTCTCCCTCTCCTCCTCCCTCCATCCCTCCATCCCTCTCCGTCCCCACCCCATGGCATGGTTTTGGCGCTCTGTGTGACATCTCTGCTGTGCCAGAGAGGGAGGGGAGGGGAGGAAGAGGAGAGCAACAGTCCCGTCTATTGTTGGGAGCCCGAGCCCCCGGAATACCGTCCCAAATTTTCGGACCGCCCCGCTGGGAGAAACGGCCAGAATTCCGGCACCTTTTTTTCGCCGGGTTTCCGCGCCCCTTTCTCTCTCCGGGGCCCGCTTTGGGGTTCGGGTGTTAAACCCGGGGTGCGCGACTCGGGGTCCCGTTAGGGCCTGGTCCCCGTGCCGCTTTTTGTTCCAACCAAATAACCTTTTTTTTTTTTTTTTTTTTTGCGCGCTCTATGCACTGCTGGTGTCACTCGCTTGCACTCAAGCACAGTTAAATATTTAGGAGGCGACACAGCTAAGGAGGTAAGTGCGGTTGTCTGGCAGTCGGGGGGTTGCCGGTTCGAGCCCCGCCCTGGGCGTGTCGAAGTGTCCCTGAGCAAGACACCTAACCCCCTAACTGCTCTGGTGAATGAGAGGCATCAATTGTGAAGCGCTTTGGATAAAAGCGCTATACAAATGCAGTCCATTTGGGCTTAGCTTAGCAGTCTGCGGGTGTAGCTGGTGCTTGTGCAGATGTCGGATGGAGAGGTGATCGAGCTGAGCGTATACGTAACGGCTGATGTTGGCACACAATCCTGAAAAATGATCAGCCTTTTTTTTTTTCTGCACCCCCCCCCCCCCGGTGTTAAAGTTTGGAATTGGATGAGAGGGTGAGGTTCGTTAGAACCCGATTTCTGTCACATGATCTCCCATTCACGCACGTGTGTGAAGTCACGATCCCCCTGTCCCACACCTTGCATCCAGATTCAGAAAACACAGCCATCACATATACGGAATATCGTCTTGGCACGTGCTCATAAAAAAACTTTAAAAGCACGTAAAAAAAAAAGCTATCACCAGAGACATAGATATGTGCAAATAAAAGTGCAGTGTTATTGTCCTTATTGCTATTTATTCAAAGGTCCTGTTGCAGTAGGGATGAAGGATTCTTTTGTAAACGTTCCTTTTTTTTTTTTGCCGGATGGGTTTTGAAACGGTGTCCGTGGGAGATGGGAGTGGTGGGTTGATGGGGAGTTATGTCGGGCGTGTGTGTGGCCTTGCGCAATGCCTGTGGGTCCTAACAGTGTACAGTGCTGACGGGGCGGGGCGGCGGCTGCGGGAACTTCTTGGAAACCCCAATCTGAGATGTTCGGCCTCCTCTGCAACCCCTCTCGTTCGTCTCAAGAGACGCCAGGCTCGAGGGAGCTCTCTCCTGGATCCGAGAGGTCGGTTATGCCCTCGTGCTGCCTGCATATGGGCAGGGTCTGGCCCGTCCATCACATCACATGACATGGGTCCCATCCATCACATGACACGGGGCCACGCCGTCCGCGTATTCGGTGAGAGACGGTCCGTTTCCATTGCAATCTTGTCCCGTTAGTGTACGTGGGACGAGGGGATCAGAGATGGAACACAGCCCTGTGGGGGGGGGGGGAGGGAGGACCCCTGTGCTTAATCGCTGTTTGGAATGTTTTTATTTCAAAATTCAAAGTCAGTGTTCTGGAACCGAAAAGCAGCTGGAATAACTGTCGGAACACTCCCAAGCTGAAACACACACACTGTAAATAATTGTGCCCTTAAGTCCATCTGGCCTTTAAGTTTTTTTTATTTTATTTTTTTCCCCCCATCGCTACATTTCATTACGTTTTTCAGAAGCACAAAATCAAATTAATTGCATTTTAATCCAGCATTAGTCATACATCAGGAAAATTAATTATATCTACAGTGACATTGGTCAGGACTATAGATGCAATATTTAATCATAGCTACCATGGTTTTACAATCAAGACTGGTAGAATGTGAATGATATTTACAGTGGTTTTGCAGTTATGACTTTAGAATATGAATATATTTACAATGGTTTTACAGTTATGACTGTAGAATATGAATGATATTTTCAGTGGTTTTACACTCATGACTATGTTTAGAATATGAATGATATTTACAGTGATTTTAGTTATGAATTCATGGAGAAGATGAGTCATCTCATCTTTTTTTTTCCTCAAAATTCCAAGTCAGTGTTCTGTTTTCAAATACCAGCAGTGATTGTGACATCAGCATTAGAATGTTGTGTCAAAAACATTCTAATCATGTTTGTGACCTCACACCTTAAAGGGTTTGAGGGTAATTCTGAATGTATACTGAAGCGCAGTTGTTTTTTTAGCATCAAGTCCCCTAAGGTGAGGGTCCAGTGGCAGGCTAGGGTCTCTCTCTGTGTCCTTGTGTCACCCCATCTATTTATAACCGATTTCTCTCTCTCCCTCTTTTCATCCCTCTCTCCTTCTGCCTGCTACAGGAATGACGGGAGTGGGAGAGGCCTGGAGACAGGGACAGAATGGAGGCATTGTTTCCACTTTTGAAAAATAGAGGAGAAGAGAGAGAGAGGGAGAAAGGGGCCATTGAGAGAGAGGGAGAGAGAGAGACACCAGTCACCCCCCGTTCCCCTCTCTCCATTGTTCTGCTGAAGAGACACTGGCAAATGACAAGAATCTGGACCGAAGGAGTAGAGAGAGAGGGAAGAGATAGACCCTTTGTTTAATCCCTCACTCCATCCAGGAAGAAAGGGCAGAGAGAGAGAAAGAGAGAGCGAGAGAGAGAGAGAGAGAGAGAGAAGAGGTGAGTGTGTGAACCCAGGGAGAAACTCCCCCCATAGCATGTACATTACAGTCCAAGTGCTGTACATTAAAGAAACATTTACATTACAGTCCGTGTGCAGTACAATAAAGCAGTATTTACATTACAGTCTGTGTTCAGTACATTAAAGCAGCATTTCCATTACAGTCCATGTGCAGTACAATAAAGCAGCATTTACATTACAGTCTGTGTGCAGTACATTAAAGCAGCATTTCCGTTACAGTCCATGTGCAGTACAATAAAGCAGCATTTACATTAGTCTGTGTGCAGTACATTAAAGTAGCATTTACATTACAGTCCGTGTGCAGTACAATAAAGCAGCATTTACATTACAGTCTGTGTGCAGTACATTAAAGTAGCATTTACATTACAGTCTGTGTGCAGTACAATAAAGCAGCATTTACATTACAGTCCGTGTGCAGTACAATAAAGAAACATTTACATTACAGTCCGTGTGCAGTACAATAAAGCAGCATTTACATTACAGTCTGTGTGCAGTACATTAAAGCAGCATTTCCATTACAGTCCATGTGCAGTACAATAAAGCAGCATTTACATTACAGTCTGTGTGCAGTACATTAAAGTAGAATTTACATTACAGTCCGTGTGCAGTACAATGAAGCAGCATTTACATTACAGTCCAAGTGCTGTACATTAAAGAAACATTTACATTACAGTCCGTGTGCAGTACAATAAAGCAGTATTTACATTACAGTCCGTGTTCAGTACATTAAAGCAGCATTTCCATTACAGTCCATGTGCAGTACAATAAAGCAGCATTTACATTACAGTCTGTGTGCAGTACATTAAAGTAGCATTTACATTACAGTCTGTGTGCAGTACAATAAAGAAACATTTACATTAGTCTGTGTGCAGTACAATAAAGCAGTATTTACATTACAGTCTGTGTGCAGTACATTAAAGTAGCATTTCCATTACAGTCTGTGTGCAGTACAATAAAGAAACATTTACATTACAGTCCGTGTGCAGTACAATAAAGCAGTATTTACATTAGTCCGTGTTCAGTACATTAAAGCAGCATTTCCATTACAGTCCATGTGCAGTACAATAAAGCAGCATTTACATTACAGTCCGTGTGCAGTACAATAAAGAAACATTTACATTACAGTCCGTGTGCAATACAATAAAGCAGCATTTACATTACAGTCCACGTGCAGTACAATAAAGCAGCATTTACATTACAGTCCACGTGCAGTACAATAAAGCAGCATTTACATTACAGTCCATGTGCAGTACATTACAACAGAAGTTACTTTACATTCTGTGTGCAGCACTTTACAGCAATAATTCCAACAGCGTTTGTGCAGCACAATTATTATTTGTTTATTAACATTTACTTATACAGGGTAGGTTGACTGAGCTCATCTACAGCAATGGCCCGTTAATGTTATATTAAAATGACAGACTAGTTCATATGCTGACATCATCCCACAGAATCTCTCATTGTACTATCCCTGAGGCTAACCTATTTATTCCTTTGAAGATTCTGTTTTTTTGGAATGTTTTTTTTTTTTTTTTTAAGTCAGTGTTCTCGAACTCCATTGCTCTCGATTACCAGTAGTGAGTGTGAAATCAGCATTAGAATGTTCGGTTGAGAACATTCTAATGGCATATTTGTGCCCTCACAGCCTTTAAGGCTTTGAGGGTCATTCGAAGTGTATATTGAAGGGCAGTTTTTTTTACCGTCTAGAGTCACTTAAGGTGAGGGTCCAGTGGCAGGCTAGGGTCTCTCGCTGTATCCTTGTGTCACCCCATCTATTTATAACCGAATTCTCTTTCCCCCCCCCCCCCCCCCACTCCTTCTGCATGCAACAGTCAGTCAGTCTGTAGCGATTGTTATGTCAGCATTAGAATGTTGTCAAGAACATTCTAATCACACATTTGTGACCTCACAACTTACAGGGTTACATACACCCTTTTATCTTTAATTCTTACGGTCGTCACAAGTTTTTTTTTTTTTTTTTTACATTTTTACCAGATTTTTGATCAATCTTTTTTTAAACGAACATGGTGGGGGATGGGGGGGATGGGGTGGTGAACAAACAGGAGAATGGGAGGGGGAGAGAGAGAGAGAGGGAGAGAGAGAGAGGCCGAGGGTGTGGCTGGGTATAAACACTGGGACGGTGGCGTCCTGTCTGAAAATCGGCGGTTTTTGCACCCAGTGCGTCTCTCGCTCTCTGTCGCTCGCTCTTGGCAGTGGGACTCATCTTCTCATCCAGCAGAGGGACCCCCCATCCCTGCCCTTTCTTCAAACTGCCCGTCGGCCCCTGAAGACTCCGAGATGCTGCTGTTCCTGACGCTAGTGTCTGTCGGCCTGGTGGCAATAGGTAACGTACGCTCACCTGGTCTTCTCAGACACACCTGTGCTCACGCTCACCATGTTCTATCATGCGCACGATAAAGAGAATCAGATTCTGCTTTACAAAGTATCTCCTACAATCATTATGTACTCCTGATAACGTATACTGAAATCCTCATCTCTGTAAAGTCAGGTGGATTCAGCAAATGTGGGACACTTTTTGGTAGATTCAGTAGGAGACTATCAAAAACTTTTATTGGACTGACGCCCAATGTAAAGACATCAGTCCAATAAAAACAATTGTTGAATGACAGTAACTATTGTAGCAACAATTCAAGAATGTTTTTTTTATTTTATTGGCTGTTGATTCGTACATAGTAGAGTAATGCAAAGCTTAAGTGTCCCGCTTTTGCTGATGTCCCACATTTGCTGAATCCACCCTACATCTAAGTTTAATATTTATTATAATAATGGCAAACTTGTAGATGCTCATGTGCACTCATAGGTTTGTGTGTGCAATTTTTTTGCATCTGTTTATGCCAAATATATAATGGCAATATGTATATATACAGCATGCAGATCCAGTGATTTCAAACAATGAGGCAGGTGTATAAATTAGGAATCAATGTTCTGTGCACCAAGATATTCAGGATGGGATGCATTAGTAAGGGTAACGATGCCGTGCATTGTGGGTATGGAATGTCAGAGCTGGACTGAAAAGAATGTTCTGGTGGTGAGGATATTTTTGAATATCATTGAACACGTTTATTAATTACATTATTTATGTTAAGCCTTTTACCCTCATTTTCCTTGTCCCATTTTTTACTAAATATTTGAAAGCAAACAAAGACCTTATTGGATTACCACATAATCAGTTAAAATCAAGTAAAGAAGTATGTTTTTATGATGGGGCATTGTGTCAGCAAAATGTAATTACAGCCAGACAGGTGTTTCTTACACACTAGATGTCTTAATCTGGTGAAAGGAAGCGTTCTAGCTGTGTCCGGAATGCCGCATCTATGGTCCGTAGCCAACATCCGTGCCGCCAAGTGCGCACTTGCGCACTCCAGAACTTGTTTGAAGTGAAAGTTGTCAGGTCCGACGTTTGCTTTGAAGATGTATCTGCGGGTGAAAAATAATAATAATAATCAAAGCCGCGGGTTGCTGTTTTTTTTTTTTTTTTTTGGACTCTTTTTTTAAATGAGACCCAGTATCACACCCAAACACTCGCCAGTCGACAATTTTGTCTAGGATCTTGTTTCTGACTTTTATGGGCGGGGTTTTTCTTCACCTGCCCAAACAGCTTACGCATTCCGGTGCTCGGAAAAACGGGAAGTGTGTTAAGTAGTGGGATGCGCTTTAAGGCAATCTTTGCTTTATAACGTTAACCTTCGCTAGCCGGAAAACTATGACATCGCGTTGCAGTTAATTAAACGCCCTAGAGCTAAAATTGTACAGTTAATCAGTGCATATACTGACATGTGTAGGCTACCACAAATACTGCATAGGGCTATTGCAACATTTGGCCAGCCATAATTAGCCACACCAGTCGAATAGGCAACGACTACTTATTAATTGATTAGTAGGTTTAAGTAAAACAGTGTAAGGCAACGGCCGTTATCAACTTACATGATGTATTCATTGCAGTTTGGAATAACTTCACGTGAAAATCTGTCCCATAAAACGTCCGTGACTGTTTGCTGGTGTTTAATTGTTTTTGTAGCGTGGACAACTAAGTACAAGGCAATAGTATCTTGCTAACTTGGCTACCTGTTCGAGTTAGGTTACATGTAAAAAAAATTAAAAAAAATTTAAATCATGCTGGTGGTAATGTTTGTGGCTGTGCTACTCTTGCTGTTGTATATCACTGAAAAGTGGAAAGATAATGTGCCGTGATTACATGCTAATACGGTCTGTTTGCAGCTAACCGAAAAACGGGCGCGAAGTCTTGATGTTATTGTAAAGGAAGGAATCTGCGCACTCGACCGACCGCTGTGGTGTTGGCAGTATTAAGTTTGTTGTCTAGCGCCATTCCGAAGTTCCTAGCGCTAGGATTAAACTGAGACAGGAAAGGGAGGTCGCCAACGGAGGAAGAAGACATGACAGAGATTAACATCTCAGTCTTTGCCAGATTGAGCATTAGGTCGAGATTTTCCATTCAGTTGAAGATATAATTCGGGCAGGATGACATGCGTGCACTTGGGTTGCCAGATTGCCGATTTTGGGCAGGAATTAATTTATTAATTAATTAATTTATTTATTTATTTATTTTTGTACAGAACCGGTTTGTGATCCCGATCAGACAATATAATTACCTGCTCTGAATAACTGATTGAAATTTGACCGCTAGGTTGTAATGAATTTCGGGAATTAAAAAAAGAGCTCAGCGTCATAGGAATGATATGGACAAGCCACAAAGAACAATGACAGGAAGGATGGATTTTGCTTTAGGGGCATTGATCCGATGTCACCTCAGTTGACCTAGAAGGAACATCCAGCCCGGACATGCAGGCATATATACCATAGACTACACATACCATAGAGTGCCCATATGCGCCACAGTCACATACTAAGCACAGACTGAACACAAATACCGTACTTTCTACACATATACATGTATTTGTCGGGGGTATGTGCATGGTACTGTAGTATGTTTTCGACAAAAGAAAAATGTGTAGTGCACTGCTTTCTGTTTGACGTATTAGCAGTAGTTTATAATAATAATGATACATTTTTAATGACAGTTTGTGCAGTATCAGTAGTGATTCAGTTTGGGAAAACATGATTTTGTTCAGTGTACATTGTGTGTTCATGGACATTTTTTTTTGAAACACTGAAAACGAGCTTAAAATACAGGCAGCTGTCTGGTCGAATGACTGTACTGTTACGTGTCAATAAAGAGACTATAATATGACTCATTTTAGTAATGGTACTGTAATGTGACTGAAATGATGGTAATATGACTGCAGTGCAGCTGTAACAATGGTAATGGGACTGTAATGATGGTAATGAGACTCTAATGATGGTAATGAGACTGTAATGATGTTAATGGGACTGTAACATGGCTGTAATGATGGCAATTGGGTTGTAATGGGACTGTAACAATGATAATGGGACAGTAATGACCACAATGTGACTAATGGCAGTAGTGACTGTAATGTGGTTGTAATGATGGTAATGGGAATGTAATGACTATAATGACCAATGTGACTTTCTTGTGAGATTAGACTACTGTAATACTTTTTTGGTACTTCGGAACTCCCTCCCTCAGCAGATCAGAGAGTTCAAATCTTTTGTAAAATTTTAAGACCTCAAAGAAAATGTTCCTGGTTTTTGGATTATTTTTACTGTTGCCTCTTTTATCACTAACACTTACCTGTTTTGGTCATTGGATTTGATGTGTCTGTAATGACTGTAATGTTACTGTAATGTAACTGTAGTGACTGTAATGCAACTGTACTGACTAATGTGACTGTAATGTGACTGCACTGACTGTAATGCGATTATAATGTGACTGTAATGCAACTGTAGTGACTGTAATGCAATTATAATGTGACTGTAATGCAACTGTAGTGACTGTAATGCGACTATAATGTGACTGTAATGCAACTGTAATGACTGTAATGCGACTATAATGTGACTGTAATGCAACTGTAATGACTGTAATGTGACTGAAATGCAACTCTAATGACTCTAATGTGACTGTAATATGACTGTAATGCAACTGTAATGCAACTGTAATGACTGTAATGCGACTATAATGTGACTGTAATGCAACTGTAATGACTGTAATGTGACTGTAATGCAACTGTAATGACTGTAATGTAACTGTACTAGCTGTAATGTAACTGTACTGACTGTAATATGACTGTAGTGACTGTAATGAGTGTGACGTCTCTCCCCAGTGCCGCAGTCCCAGGCGATTGTGATCTACACGGGCTGGGATCGCCACGCCCTGGTGGGGTCAGACGTGCGGCTCTCCTGCTCCTTCTTCTCCTGGCGATGGACCTCCGAGGACGTGACCTTCTCCTGGAGCTACCGGGCCGACGGGGCCCGAGAAGGCATCTCTGTACGTGCCCTCGTTTCTCCCTCCCTCCCTCACTCTCTTTCTCTCTCTCTCTCTCCTCTATCCATCTCTGTACGTACCCCTCACCTGCCCCTTCCTTTCTTCCTCTCTCACCCTTTACCCCTCTCTTTCCTTCTCTCTTTCTCCCTCTCTCTCCTCTATCCATCTCTGTACGTACCCTTCACCTATCCCCTTCATTTCTTCCTCCCTCGCTCTCTCTCTCTTCTCTATCCATCTCTACGTACGTTCACCTGCCCTTTGCTTTCACCCTCCCTCACCCTCCGTCTCTCCATCCATCTCTCTCCCTCTCTATCTCTTCATCTCTTTCCACCTCTCCTTTGCCCCCCCCTCTCTCTCTCTCTCTCTCTCTCCTCTACTCCTCTATCCATCTCTCTCCATGGCTTTGCTTTGTTCATCCTTGTCTCCGTGTGATCTGTGTTACTTCCTCTTCGTCTCATTCACTCCCTCTGCTAAAGTAAATAATGAAGTACCACCTCCCCCCCCCCCACCAGATATTCCACTACACCGGGGGTCTGCCCTACGTGGACAACAAGGGTCCTTTCCGGGACAGGCTGGAGTTCGTGGGGAACCCCCAGCGTCGCGACGGCTCCATCCTAATCAAGAACCTGGACTACAACGACAACGGCACCTTCACCTGCGACGCCAAGAACCCGCCCGACATCGTGGGCCGGCCTTCCCACGTCCGACTGCTCGTGTTCGAGAAACGTGCGTGCCTTCCTGCTCGCGCGAGCTCGCGTCCACCACGCTCAAGCTGAGAAAAACCGTTAGAAACCCCGAACGGTGAAATGTCCGGTGTTAATTCAACCCTGACAGTGTTATTTCAACTACAACAGATAACTTTTGGTCCCACTCTGGTGCCGGGACCAAACGTAATCCGTTACACTTGAATTTCCACCGTTAGGTTTGAATTTACACTGGGCATTCTACTGTGTTCCCTTACTCCATTCGGCTGTGTTCCTGGTTTTGGTTATACACTTTGTTGTACGTCGCTCTGGATAAGAGCGTCTGCCAAATGCCTGTAATGTAATGTAATGTAATGTA
Organism: Anguilla anguilla; assembly: GCF_013347855.1. Lineage (NCBI taxonomy): Eukaryota > Metazoa > Chordata > Actinopteri > Anguilliformes > Anguillidae > Anguilla > Anguilla anguilla. The sequence goes on along the minus strand of NC_049208.1, from coordinate 5,900,412 downwards.
CACTCCAGTCACTATGGAAACGGCTAAACCCAACAACTGTCTCCCTCTCCAGGGTATTTGTGTCTGTTGAGGCTTTGGGGTGGGGGTGGGCAGGAAATTTTGGAGAACGATGTTCTATAATTTATCCCTCTGTCATATTTAGTGAGGAAGTGCGGCTCTATTTGCGGGGTGGGGGGGGACAGTCTCTCTCTGTGCTTTTGTCCGGTTTTTCCTGAGTTCCTCTCTCCTCTCTGTGGTCAGACAATCTGCCGCGGTGTTTCCCATCTAGTTTCAGGGCCGGTCGGCGGGTGAATTTGTGGCCTATTGTAATTTGGATTGACTCTAAATCGTTCTGTCGAAATGGTGCCCTCCTGAGACCGCACGGTTTAAATTGAGGTCGGTGAATTGAGCCCCGAGAGGGGGGTTATTTTTTTGGCTTGGCTCTTGGCATTTCAGGTCCCTGTAATAGTGTGCGTGGGGGCTCACTGTGTTTTAGTGTCTCCAAAATTAATTGGGTTCTTAAACCCATTCCATTTAAATGGGCCCTGTCTCACTCCAGGCCCATGAGTGAATCTTTGGTTTATTGTATTTTTTTCCAGACTTAACTGCACACTTATTTACCAAGTACATTCATTTAATTATCTCATCGATTTAACCCCTACATCACCTTTTATACATACCTTTATATATACCTTGATCCCTTTTATACATTCATACAAGTGAACCATCTTCTCAAATTGTGTAAAAAAAAATTTTTTTTTTTTTTGTTTGATTCTGATTCCCTCTTGCAGTGCCCGTCCAGGCTGGAGTGATCACTGGCGCCATCATCGGGGCAGTCCTGGGACTGCTGGTGCTGATCGTGGTGATCTACTACCTAATGAGGTTCCTGGTCGCCCGCCGAGTCTTCAGCCTCAGTGTCAGGTGTCTGTCTTAACTGTCTCTCCGCTTCTCACATGCGTGTGAAATCACCACATTCCGGAATAATCAAGAACAAGAAACATGCCTCCTTGCAATTACTATGGGTCTATGGTGCAGTAGCGGCTGCTGGCCACAGGGTGGCAGGTGTTCTCATTCCTCCACCTCTCTGATTCTCTGTCTGTTTCTTTCTTTCAGCAAACACGGGAAGAAAGGAAAAGGGAAAGAGGGATCACAGCAGCGACAGGTCAGTCCTCGACTACACCCACCTACACACTCAACTATACCCACCTACGCCCTTCCATTCCAGACAACCATGCATGACTACACCTACCCATAGTACACGACCATGTACAACTACACCCACCCATACCACACCCACACCCTCATCTCCACCCACCTACACCCTCACCATACAACCTTGCACAACTACCCCTACCCATGCACAAGTATGTGTAACTACACCCACCCCCACCATCAGCTACACCTGCCCCCTCACACAACTATGCACAACTGTACCCACCCATACCACACAACCTTGTAAAATTACACCCACCCATACTACAACCACACCCTCAACTACACCCACCTACACAGAACCACAAACCTCTACCCCCACCCAACTACACCCACCCACACCCTTGCCATACAACTGTTCACAACTATACGCACCCATGCACAACTGTGCACAACTACACCCACTCTCACACAACTACACCCACCTACACACAACCATGCACAACTACACTATTACAAACGTCTACACACAACCAGGCAGAACTACAGTCCTACAGCATCCACACCTGCACACTACAGATATCTACACACAACTGCAGACAGATACACAAATCTAGGCTACAAATGTAAATGAAAAATAGGAAATGCTAAATATTTAAAATTCATATTTTAAGTGGGTTTAGGAACCTTGGGGCCTTGACGTAGCAATCACATTATGATCTTAGAGGCTAAATATAATAATAATAATAATAATAATAATAATAACGTGAAAACTCACTACTACTGCTGATTTTAGTGTAATGAACCCTAGTCTAATTTATCATCTTCAAATGCAGCTAAATATTCACCATATTGTCCCAAACATAAAGGGGGGGGGGTTGTGAGGGTGTCAGCATGATTAGAGGGGTCAGGGTTAAGAGTTTGAAGGTTAAGATTAGTGTGTAGGGGTTAGAGGTTAAAGGTCAGACCCTTGCCCTTGCATCTACCTCAGAATTCAGCTGGACTAACCCCCCCGTTTTTTATTCTTTCTTCTATGCCGTACTTCATCCCTCCTTTTCTCCGTTTGGCTCTTTGCTCTCGTTCTCTCTTCTCTCTGTTCCTCCTCATCCTCCCTCTCTCTCTTTTGTTCTGTTTCTTCAGGATCCTCAGCAGCCCTGTTCTCTCCACAGGTGGTGTCCCAGCATGCACTGGGGTTTCACACATCAGCCCAGTGCACACGTTCACACTGCATATCACACTGCATTTCTCTCTTCAGAAAATTTATCTTGCTGCAAATGCCCATTTCTTGCAACACATCCCCCTCTTTTGCTATGAATCTTCACTTCACCTTTATGAAGCCACGTCCTCCCATCTCTCTGTCCTCCTATTTTTTCTCCTCCTCTTTCTTCCTCCTTTTTTCTCCTCTTTCCTGAACACACGGTCAGAGACCAGGCTTCGTTCTTAGAATGACATCACCTTCTCACCACATCAAAATAGCTGTGTTGCACACCTGAGACAAACTGCCAGTGTGCACAGGTGTAAAGTCCTGGGGTCAGAAAGTAAAACTCCTGCCGTGTGTTTCTTCCAACCGAGTAACTCAGCCAGCTTATTTCACTCATTAGTTCTACCTCCTGGCTGAATAATTGTGCTAATTAGCAATTCCAGGTATTTTTGTTCCAGGTGACTGGAACAAAAATACTTCTCACTTCCTGAGCCTGGATATTTCACCTGTGCCGTTGTGTTAGGAGACACATGGGCTCTCTCTATCTCCCTCTATCTCTCTCTTTCTCTCTCTCTCTCCAACCCTCTATTTTTACCTCTCCCACAATTCCCTTGTCCTTTAACTGCTAATGAGTTAATCTGACAAAAAAATGCCTTGTTAAAAAATCGCAAACACAGTGTAACAAAAGTGTAAATTACATTTTTAAATTTGGGCATTCAAATCATTTGTCGATTTTATTCTAAGACATTTTAAGCAGGTCATAGCGAGGATATGCAAATAATTTTAACAGGCCGATTGTCTGAGGGTGTGACTCAGGTGTGCCCCAGGTGTGAGGGGCGTGGCTCAGGTATGTGCCAGGTATGGGGGGGGGCGTGGCTCAGGTGTGTCTCAGGTGTGGGGGTGTGTCTCAGGTGTGACTCAGGTGTGCCCCAGGTGTGAGGGGCGTGGCTCAGGTATGTGCCAGGTATGGGGGGGGCGTGGCTCAGGTGTGTCCCAGGTGTGGGGGTGTGTCTTAGGTGTGTCTCAGGTGTGTGGGGAGTGTGTCTTAGGTGTTTCCTAGGTGTGATGGGGTGTGTGTCTCAGGTGTGTCTTAGGTGTGTCCCCCAGGTGTGAGGGGGGTGTGTCTCAGGTGTGTCCCAGGTGTGAGGGGGGTGTGTCTCAGGTGTGTCTCAGGTGTGATGGGGTGTGTTTCAGGTGTGTCTCAAGTGTGATGGGGTGTGTGTCTCAGGTGTCATGGGGGTGTGACTCAGGTGTGTCCCCCAAGTGTGAGGGGCGTGAGTCAGGTGTCTCTCAGATGTGAGGGCTGCGGCTCGGGTGTGTCCTAGGTGTGAGGGGGTGTCTCAGGTGTGTCCCAGGTGTGAGGGGCATGTCTCAGGTGTGTCCCAGGTGTGAGGGGCATGTTTCAGGTGTGTCCTAGGTGTGAGGGGGTGTCTCAGGGGTGTCTCAGGTGTGTCCCAGGTGTGAGGGGCATGTCTCAGGTGTGTCCTAGGTGTGAGGGGGTGTGTCTTAGGTGTGTCTCAGGTGTGATGGGGTATGTTTCAGGTGTCTCTCAGGTGTGAGGGGCGTGGCTCAGGTGTGAGGGGGCGTGTCTCAGGTGTGTCCCAGGTGTGAGGGGGCGTGTCTCAGGTGTGTCCCAGGTGTGAGGGGCGTGTCTCAGGTGTGTCCCAGGTGTGAGGGGGTGTGTCTCAGGTGTGAGGGGCGTGTCTCAGGATTGTTCCAGGTGTGAGGGGGTGTGTCTCAGGTGTGTTCCAGGTGTGAGGGGCGTGGCTCAGATCTGTCCCCTCTCTGACTGACTGCCCTCTTTGTCTCCCGCAGCTCCGGAGAAAATCCCCCTTCTCTTTCCTTTCCTTCTAATGTGACTCTTCCCCGTCTCCCCGCTCCACTCCTAGGGTCCCACCCTCTACGCCGCCCTGGACCAGTCCAAACTGAAGGCCTCCTCCTCCGAAAAGAAGAAGCAGGAGTCACGCAAGGATAAGAAATAGGATTCGGCAAGCAGAGAGCTAGAGCCCCACGACAAACCCCGCAAAACGCAGCCCAAACCGCAGAAAGAGAAAGAGAAATCGGGAGGGGGGAAGGGAGGGGACAGGGTCCTGATGACTATCGAACTGGAGATGACCAAGGGGGAGGGGGAGGGAGGCCTGCCCAAAAAGTCGCCCAGTTTTCTGTCCCAGCTCGCCAACAAACTGACCGTCAAATAAAGGAGAGGGAAGAGAGGAGGAACGAGGGAGGGATGAGGGTGGAAGGGTGGAGAGAGAGATAGAGAGGGAGAGGGCAGCATTGCACAGATAAAGTCTGGTGGGGGTAGAGCATACTTATTCTCTAATTAAATCACATCCGTCTTTTTTACAGACAGGAAAATAATCGTATTCGAGTATAAATACTTTAGATTTGATTAGAATTCAATCAGAATTAAATTTATGTCCATAAAAAAATATATTTAAAATGACCCGTTAGCATTCAATACCTTATTCAAAGACATTCTTTTCAGTTGAAATGATTTCATGGTAACTTCAATACAAACAAGCCTTCAACCTCGCCTGTGCGTGTTAGAATGCCTCTTCGTGTCACTACGGCAACAGCAAGGACACTGTGCTTCTCTTAGGGGTCATCTGCAAACTCTCACCTCACAAAAAACTTTTTATTTTTATTTTGTCAAAGATAGAATCTCATCATCGGCCACAATGTTCACATATTAAATATTAAATTATTCGTAATTATTCATTCATATATTAAAGACCTTGACTCTCAAAAATCACCTCTCTCCCTCTCCGTCTTTGTCCTTCTCCCACTCCCTCTTCCTTTCCTTTCCCCCCTTTCTGTCTCTGTCTTTCTCTCTCGTAGATGTTCTGAGTCCTCTTTTCACCCGCGCTCTGGCTGCTCCGCCCCCCAAAGCCCCGCCCACCCCACCGCCCCCCAACCAAAACTACTGGCGTAGCCACATGTCACTCCAACCGAGCTCCAACCGAGACCCCGGGCGTGCCCCCTCACCAAAACCAGCCCCTCCCACTTCCGTGTCTGCACTTGGTGAGTCGACACGCTCCCCCCAAAACAGAGTCTCTGCCACACCCACAACAATGTCTCCTCCTCCGCCCCCCCAACAAAGGCTATGCCTCATCCCCCCAACAGAGAGTGGTTTTGAACTGGTAGCACCCTGGACTGTAGAAGCTCTGAGAGGCACAGACAGTCTGTTTAGCTGTTTACCCCCGTAGACACGTACTCGAGTGTTTCTACTTGCACTCCCATGACACAGACCCCCGACACGTCTACTTAAACCTCCTACCTGTTCGTTCAGGTGGACGGATATCTACCTATTGCTTGTGATTGTGGGGATGATAACATAAAATATGATTTGGGAAAAAAAATAAATTGTGAAGCCCATCTCCTCCTGATCTTGTACTGTTGTAAAATAACAAACTATGGTAGGTCCTTGAAAGAATTTGTTGTCAGCTTTATTTGCACAAGGCGCAACAAACACAGTGTTCATTTCACTGGGCAATTCGGGCCATTAATATTTCTAATGCTAATGACCCTACTGGAGGCGGAGCCTGTAGAAAAAGCAACAGAGGCCGTTCACTGCTTTGAGTTTAGTGACTGAGAAGCACAGAATGAAGTCAATACTGAACCAGACCACGTGAACTATCTCAGCCAGCCAAAATAGAAAGCAAGAATTGTGAAAGAAATGTGGATTTGAGCTAAGCTCCAAAACGCTTAGCTACTCGAGTCCCAAAAAGTGTTCTCCTCCCGCGGCTTACTTAGGGTGGCGTTTCCTGTCCTGTCCCTCTCCGACTCACCAGCTCAGATACCTCTCAGCACCTCATTGACCCCGCCTTCACCGCCCCTCGTTTCGGTTGCTTAGCAACGCATTGTGCCCTCACACGCCCTAGCGGCCCTTCTGATTCTTCTCATCGTAAAAGATGCCAAAAACAGATATTCTAATTCATCTAGCTCTCTGCTATGTATGTATGTGTGTGTGTGTATTTGTGTGTGTGTGAGTGAGTGAGTGTGTATTTGGTGTATGTGTGTGTGTGTTAGACAGACATTTTACATGTGTACAAAAAAACATTGTAAGCATGTTTCTCGAAGGCAGAAATGTAATAGTATTTCTCGATATTTAATGATGTTTCTGCCCTGGTGAAATGCAAGGATCCAGTGAGCTTTTTGTGCCACACAGGAGACCGTAGAGTGCTCTCGTCCACCCAGGTAGCACTGCAACCCGGCAAAGGGAGGAGTTCTGGGAGGAAATATCCTACCCCTTGGCTCTTCTCAGACATTTCTTTCTGAATGATGTCGCCCACTTGAGCCGTGTTTTGATGCAAACATCAAACTACAGTCATGGATGGTGCAGTAGAATATGAGGTCATAACCGCAGAGTGGTTATGGGTAGTGTAGTGCTATTATAGCATGGACCACTACACTCGTGTAGCTTTTTTTTTTTTTACACTAGCGCTAAGTGTTAAACATGGTTTTATGCTAGCACTAGTGTAGAATGCGCTTTTCACTAGCACTAGTGTAGAAAATGGTTTTACGCTCACACTAGCGTAGACTGGTTTAAAGTAGCACGGTCTCCTTCAATGGATTCAGGTCTTCCCTTGGTCCAGCTTTATGGATTCTTGACATTTGAGAAAATACATTAAAATGTCTTGAGACATCTGTGTTGTTCATGTATCGCGTTCTTTATCGGATCTGATTCAGAGATAACATTCCTTTATTCTTTGAAATAAATACGCATTAACGGTTTAATTATTTTTTTTTTTTACATTTATTTTTATGCTAACAATAGAAATGTACCAACCAGTATTTGTTGTGATATGAAATGTGTTGTATAAAGAAAATAAATCAGAAATAAAAGCAAACACTCAACTTGGTTGTAAAAATAAAAATTAAATAAACCCAAATGAACAGAGAATTATGTGTCTGGTGTGTTTACTGGTCTGAAATTTGTTTTTGTCTGGATTACCTGACAAATAATATTTTGCCTCTTGTAGTCTCCCAATCATCCTGACATAGCTACAATCATCCTGATTCTGCTAGACGTATCCTGACAAAGCTACGATCATCCTGATTCAGCAACACTTATCCCAACATAGCTACAATTATCTTGATTCAACAAGACTTATCCCAACATAGCTATGATCATCCTGATTCAGCAACACTTATCCCAACATAGCTATGATCATCCTGATTCAGCAAAACTTATCCCAACATAGCTATGATCATCCTGATTCAGCAACACTTATCCCGATTCAGCCCCAGTCATACTGATTCATCCCCAATCAGCCAGGTATGACAGGGCGACAGTGTAGCACAGTTGGTAAGGAACTGGGCTAGTAACCGAAAGGTCATAGATTCGATTCCTGGATAGGACACTGCCGTTGTACCCTTGATCAAGGTACTTAACCTGCATTGCTTCAGTATATATCCAGCTGTAGAAATGGATGCAATGTCAAATGCTCTGTAAAAAGTTGTGTAAATGGCTCTGGATAAGAGCGTCTGCTAAATGCCTGTAATGTGAAATGTAACACAAGAACTGCGTATAATATCAAATCTGAACACTAATAGACATGCAGAATAATGATGATAGTAAACTGTTAACATACTGTGGCAGGGCTCGGTTTGTGGGAGAGGTTCAGGGCAATCGGAGCACCACACCTACTAGTTAGGTAGGCACACACACCTGGAGTGCGTCACTAATTAGTCCAGGTATTTAAAATGTGCTCTCTTCCCAGTAGGCGTCTGTGACCAAGGAATTCACAAACCGAGCCCTGCCACACATACTATCTTTCATACACGTTAGTTGCAGACCAATATAATTCACTGAAGACATGAAAGAGATATGAAGATGAAGACGAAGGAAAGAAAGTTCTGAGATGATGCGAAAAGACATAAGCTCAGGAGGTAAGACCGATTGTCTGGCAGTCGGAGGGTTGCCGGTTCAAACCCCGCCCTGGGCGTGTCAAAGTGTCCTTGAGCAAGACACCTAACCCCTAACTGCTCTGGCGAATGAGAGGCATCAATTGTAAAGCGCTTTGGATAAAAGCGCTATATAAATGCAGTCCATTTACCATTTACCATTTAGAAGACAGTCTAAAATAAAAAAGGAGGGTATTTATAAATACTAAAATGATCAAAAATAACCAAATGTATATAAACAAGATTAAAGATAAAACAAAAAATTTAAGTAAAAGATTCCCAAATCAACTAAAAAGCTAATGTAAGAAGATGAGTTTTCAATTCACTTTTAAAACTATCTTTGGTTGGTCCCTCTGATCTGGAGATGTAGGCTGTTCCAAAGTCTAGAAGTATAAAATATAATATGAATGAAAGGGAAGGGAAAGGAAAGCTTCACATGCTCTTACGAAGAGAGTCTTTTCTGGTGCTAAGGCATTTAGGGCTTTGAAGTAACTGTAAAAGAATTTCTAAAAAACGGTTCTAAAACAAACCAATGGCCAGTGTGAAGGTGAAAGTACTGGGAAAACATGAGCTCTCTTTCTTGTTTTGGTCTTGCAGCACCATCCATCCATCCATCCACCCAGTATCGATACCCGTTTATCCCGGGCAGGGTCACAGGGGGTGCTGGAGCCTATCCCAGCGTGCATTGGGCGGGAGGCAGGAATACACCCTGGACCGGCCGCCAATCTATTGCAGGGCACACACACCGTTCTCTTGCAGCACCATCTTGAGCCAATTTTGAGTGATTTTGAATGGTAATGTTCTATAAGCAGATAAGCAGAGATGGAGTCAGTGGTTGTGTTGTGTAAAGGCAGTAGTGTTGGACTGACTGGTTGTGTTGTGTAAAGGCTGTAGAGTTGGACTAAGTGGTTGTGTTGTGTAAAGGCTGTAGAGTTGGACTGAGTGGTTGTGTTGTGTAAAGGCACTAGTGTTGGGCTGACTGGTTGTGATTTGTAAAGGCAGTAGTGTTGGGCTGACTGGTTGTGATTTGTAAAGGCAGTAGTGTTGGGCTGACTGGTTGTGATTTGTAAAGGCAGTAGTGTTGGACTGACTGGTTGTGTTGTGTAAAGGCTGTACAGTAGAGTTGGGCTGACTGGTTGTGTTGTGTACAGGCAGTAATGTTGGACTAAGTGGTTGTGTTGTGTAAAGGCAGTAGTGTTGGACTAAGTGGTTGTGTTGTGTAAAGGCAGTAGTGTTGGACTAAGTGGTTGTGTTGTGTAAAGGGTGTAGAGTTGGGCTGACTGGTTGTGTTGTGTAAAGGCAGTAGTGTTGGGCTGACTGGTTGTGATTTGTAAAGGCAGTAGTGTTGGGCTGACTGGTTGTGATTTGTAAAGGCAGTAGTGTTGGGCTGACTGGTTGTGATGTGTAACGGCTGTATTGTTGGACTAAGTGGTTGTGTTGTGTAAAGGCAGTAGTGTTGGACTGACTGGTTGTGTTGTGTAAAGGCTGTAGAGGTGGGCTGACTGGTTGTGTTGTGTACAGGCAGTAGTGTTGGACTAAGTGGTTCTGTTGTGTAAAGGCTGTACAGTAGTGTTGGGCTGACTAGTTGTCTTGTGTACAGGCAGTACTGTTGGGCTGACTGGTTGTGTTGTGCTGTGTTGGTTGGTGCATGCAGCTGTTCTAGTGAGCAGGTGGGGGAGGCGGGGTGGGGGTGGAGTGGCTACCGTTGGTGGGGGCGGGGGTAAAAAGACACCCCTCTCCGTGGGGCGTTTCAGGTTACTCTGACAGGGGGGGCAGTCCCAAAAAAAGCAGCCAGAGTTCGCCACACGTGTGGCACTGTTCACGAGGGCAAAACCGGGAGGGTGTCAGACATCTCCCCTGCATTTCCTGTTTGCACCCAGCATGGCGAGAGGGGTAAGTACTCAGCCTTCCCACGCCGTTCTCTTTGGGCCGCGGAATACCATAGAAAATGCCACCGAAGACACGGTAGCCAGCAGTGTCACGGGCTTTACACCGCGCTAATGACTTTTACGGACATCTTTAATGACTCCATTTAACGGTTGTGATTTAATCACCACCACGTTGTAAAGGCTGAATCGTGGCTGAACAGGCAGCGGCAGCAAAGGTGTGTGTGTGTGTGTGTGAGAGAGAGAGAGAGGGAGAGGGAGAGATTACTTTTGTAACAATACAGAACATGACACAGAATTTGTATCATGGGGATTTTCTTTTTTTTTGGGATATATTTGCCCTGCATATTGTCTCCCTCTGCTGACACACTCGTTCCCACTCCTCTCTCTCTCTCTTCCCCCTTTCCGTTCTCCCCCTCTCTCTTTCCCTCTCCCTCTTTCTTCACCTTCTTCTCTCTCCTCCTTTTCTTCTCATCGTCAATTCAGTCTCTGCTTCAAAATATTTCGTCGGCATATCTCTCCGTCTGACTATTTCTCTCTTCTTATCAGTGTTGCGCTCTCTCTCTCTCTCTCTCTCTCTCTCTCTCTCTCTCTCTGCCTCTCTCACTCCTCTCTCTCTCTCCCTGTCTTTTATGGGAAGACTGACAGGGGCAGATGATGTTTTTTTTTTTCCATGATGAGACACCCAGACGGACACACGCTCTCACACTGAAACCCACCTTGGAACCTCCCTACCGCTCACATACTTTCACAAAAAATAATTAATAAAATGCACACACACACACACACACACACACACACACACACACACACACATCCTTTGTAGAATATCGTGAATATGACTATAACACAATGTGTTAAGTTGCAAGATGTGTATTGTGATTATTAGACAGTGTGTTCATTGCCGGATTTGTCGTATGATTATTACGCAGTTTTTTAATTGCAGGACGTTAATTATGATTATTACAGTGTGTTAATTTCAGGATGTTTGTTATGATTATTACACAGTGTCTTAATCGCAGGATGTTTATTATGATTATTACAGCGTGTTCATTGCAGGATGTGTAAGTCATTGTGTAATTATAGTGAGTGTAAATGGTTGTATAACTGCAGGATGAGTAAAGAAATGATTGGGACGTGTAAATGAATGTATAATTGCAGGATGTGTAAATTATCATGTAATTGCAGGGTGTGTAAATGATTGTATAACTGTAGGATGTGTACATGATTGAGTGTATAGGGTGAGTCTGTGTGCTAAAGTGTTGAGTAGTGTTGTCTTAGGCTTGCTCCTGTGGGAGTTCAGGCCACGTTTGTCCGTGAAGCGCGTTGTGACAGTTGCTGCGAAATACGCTATATAAATAAAATGTGATTGGTTGATTGATTAAAGTGCATGGTGTGGGGTTCCCTCGGCAGCTCGGTCGAGAGGGCAGCTCTGACGCTGTGGAGAAGGGCGGAAAGAGGACGAAGAAAGAGAAGGATTTAGATGAACTGAAAAAAGAAGTATCGCTGGTAAAAACTGAGCGACCACCGAGCTGTGTGTGTGTGTGTGTGTGTGTGTGTGTGCCTGCGTGTGCATGTTTCTGTGTGCATGTGTGTGTGTGTGTATGTGTGCGTGTGAGTGTGTGAATGTGTGCTTGTGTGTATGTGTGTGTGAGAGAGAGAGAGAGAGAGAGAGATAAAATGATTGCTTCTGTACAATATTGTTTTTGGTGAGTTTTAGAGATTTGTGACGATTTTTGACATGCGTTTGTGTTTCCTCAGGATGACCACAAGGTGTCGCTGGCAGAGTTGAGTGACCGTTATGGAGTGGACCTTTCCAAGGTGAGAACCACCCCCGACACCTGTGCCTCAGCTCACCTGTGTCCCAAACACACGCGACACCTTTCAGCTGAAACCAATAAAGCTAACTGGTGCGACTTCGCTGAGTGCTATATTGCAGGGGATAATGGTAACTGTTGGTAATGCTAACTGTTGATAATGGTAACTGTTGGTAATGGTGCCTGTTCATAATGTTAACTGCTGATAATGGTAACAGTCGTTAATGGTGCCTGTTGAAAATGGTAACTGTTGGTCATGGTTCCTGTTGGAAATGGTAACTGTTGGTAATGGTGCCTGTTCATAATGTTAACTGCTGATAATGGTAACAGTCGTTAATGGTAACTGCTGATAATGGTAACAGTCCTTAATGGTAACTGCTGATAATGGTAACTGGTGGTAATGGTAACTGTTCGTAATTGTGGCCGTTGAAAATGGTAACTGTTGGTCATGGTGCCTGTTGAAAATGGTAACTGTTGGTCATGGTGCCTGTTGAAAATGGTAACTGTTGGTCATGGTGCCTGCTGATAATGGTAACTGTTGGTAATGGTAACTGCTGCTAATGATTTCCAGGGCCTAACAAATGTCCAGGCGTTGGAGATCCTGGCGCGGGACGGTCCCAACGCGCTGACCCCGCCCCCTACTACCCCCGAATGGGTGAAGTTCTGCCGGCAGCTCTTTGGCGGCTTCTCCATCCTGCTGTGGATCGGAGCCATCCTCTGCTTCCTGGCCTACAGCATCCAGGCTGTCACTGAGGACGAGCCTGCCAATGACAACGTGAGCGCCGCCATCATCATCGCCATCATCATCGTCTTCGGCTTCATCACTGACATCACCTTCATAACCACTTTCATTATCATCATCACTGACATCACCTTCATAACCACTTTCATTATCATCATCACTGACATCACCTTCATAACCACTTTCATTATCATCATCACTGACATCACCTTCATAACCACTTTCATTATCATCATCACTGACATCACCTTCATAATCACTTTCATTATCATCATCATCATCATCACTGACATCACTCTCATAACCACTCTTATTATCATCATCATCATCACTGACATCACTCTCATAACCACCTTCATTATCATCACACTCATCATTATCATCACTGACATCACCTTCATAACCATGTTCATCATCATCATCATCATCATCACTGATATCACTCTCATAGTCACCTTCATCATCATTATCACCATCACCACCTCCATCATCATAACATCAGCACCAACATTAGCAACTTCTTTACTGCAGCCACCATCATCATCCTCCTCTTCATGAGAACACACACATCTTCATGAGAATACACAACGGCCTACGAAGGAGAACATCATGGCCGACGTCCCTCTCTTTCTCCAGCTGTACCTGGGCGTTGTCTTGGCCACAGTCGTCATCATCACCGGCTGCTTTTCGTACTACCAAGAAGCCAAGAGCTCAAGGATCATGGACTCCTTCAAGAACATGGTTCCTCAGGTAAAGTCACACAAACCCCAGATTGAAGTACTGGAGCTATTTAGTGCTCCATTGTGTACGATTGAACAGCCTCACGCTGGGGTTCTACACTTACTTGGAAAGATATGCGCTTAGACTAGCAGTGACGTGCCTAATATGGAGGGTCATTAAGTGTAAAAGACGATGCGTACCATATGTCCGCACGTCGCTCTGGATAAGACATCTAAGTGCTTTTAATCTATTGAGTCATTAATGTGAGCCTTAAACAGAGTAGTGTTCAATTTTGAACGCTCGTGAGTGTTAAACGGAGGCGTGTTTAATTTGGAGGATTAATAAAAATTTAAGTGTCATGTGGAGGCGGGTCAAATTAATTTTTTCGGGGATGGGGGGGGATGAGGGTTAATGAGCATTAAAGGCTGGCCTTTAACTCCGGTGGTTTAATGAGTGCTAAATGGGGGACTATAAAATGGAGGGGATAGCTACTCCATGCTAAAGGAGACACATGCGGACGGGTATTAAAGGAAATCTAATAATAGCGACGTGTTATTGACGCTTGGTGTTTTTGCAGCTACTGCAGGGGCGATCGTGTGCAGGACAGTCTGAACCTTTGACCTGCGTTTGTTTGAATTCTGGAGGTGTGAAATATTTAGCAAATTACCGGCTCTCATTGTTAATGTGGGTATAGCAGCCATTACTTGAGTACAAAAGGCCATGGTAAACTCACCTTCGCACTCCTCAATAACTCACTCTTTCTCTATGTCTCTCCCTCACGCTCTCTCTCTCTCTCTCTGTTTCCATGCAAATCAATTTGAATGAGCTTTACTGGCATGATGTGCAAAAATACGTATATATTGCCAAAGTATGAAAAGTATGCAGCAAACATGGAATAAACATAAATAGAATTCAAACGTGTGTGCATCTCTCTTGCTCCCTCTTTCCTCTCTCCTCTCTCTCCCTGCCTCTCTCTGTCCCTCACTCTCTCCCTCTCCTCTCTCTCTCCCTTTTTCTCCCTCCCTCTCTCTCCCCCTCTCCCTCTGTCTCTCCCTCCCTCTCCTCTCTCCCCCCTCCCTCTCTCTCTCCTCTCTCTCTCCCTCTCTCTGTCCCTCTTTCTCTCTCCCTCCCCTTCCCCCCTCCCTCTCTCTCTCCCCCCTCTGTCCCCCCTCTCTCCCTCTCTCTCTCCCTCTCTCTGTCCCTCTTTCTCTCTCCCTCTCTCTCTCCCCCCTCTCTCCCTCTCTCTCTCCCTCTCCTCTCTCTCTCCCTCTCTCTGTCCCTCTTTCTCTCTCCCTCTCCTTTCTCTCTCTCTCTCTCCCCCCTCTCTCCCTCTCCTCTCTCTCTCTCCCTTTTTCTCCCTCCCCCTCTCTCCCCCCCCCCCCCCCCTCTCTCTCTCACTCGCAGCAAGCATTGGTTATCAGGGAGGGGGAGAAGCTGCAGATTAACGCAGAGAACGTGGTGCTGGGGGACCTGGTGGAGATTAAGGGGGGCGACAAAGTCCCCGCGGACCTCAGGATCATATCCGCCAGTGGCTGCAAGGTACCGAACGCCAGAGAGACACGCTCAGAGATATGCAAATATATGCAAATACGCACAGAGATATGCAAATATATGTAAATATCCACAGAGATATCCACAGAGATATGTAAATATGCACAGAACTATGTAAATATACACAACAATATATTAATATGCACAGATATATATATATAAATATGTAAATATGTACTTGGATATGTAAATATATATATACAGAGATATAGAGATATAACAGAGATGTAATATCTCTCATTCTCTCTCTATATATTCAGTGTTAATATCTCTCATTCTTTCTCTCTAAATGCAGTGTTAATGTCTCTCTCTCTCTGTGTCTCTCTCTCCCTCAGGTGGATAATTCATCCCTGACAGGAGAGTCTGAGCCTCAGACTCGCTCTCCAGAGTTCACCCACGATAACCCGCTGGAGACGCGAAACATCTGCTTCTTTTCTACAAACTGCGTTGAAGGTCTCTGTCTCTCTCTCTCTCTTGCTCTCTCTCGCTCTCTCTAGCTCTTTCTTGCTCTCTCTGTCTCTCTCTCTCTCTCTGTCTCTTGATCTATCTCTCTAGCTCTTTCTTGCCCTCTCTGTCTCTCTCTCTCTCTCTCTCTCTCTCTCTCTCTCTCAAATTTAAAATTCTAATTCAAAAATGCGTTCCTGGCATGAAATATATTAGTAAATGTTGCCAAAGCACACATATGGAAACACAAAAAGACATTAGAGCAGGAACCTAAGTTGCTCCTTGTGTCTCCAGGACTCAAGGTTAAGAATGAACTAACTCATTTGTGCGTGTCAGCCACTGAGAAGCGCTACGTTGTAACCCCCCTCCCCCCGCCCCCCCCCTCCCCCTCCCCCCCCCCCCCCCCCCCCCCCCCCCCCCCCCGCACAGGTACTGCTCATGGTATCGTGATCGCCACGGGCGACCACACGGTGATGGGGCGCATAGCGACGCTGGCGTCCGGGCTGGAGGTGGGGCAGACGCCCATCAACAGGGAGATTGAGCACTTCATCCGCATCATCACGGGCGTGGCCGTCTTCCTCGGCATGTCCTTCTTCGTCCTCTCCCTCATCCTGGGCTACAGCTGGCTGGAGGCCGTCATCTTCCTCATCGGCATCATCGTCGCCAACGTGCCCGAGGGTCTGCTGGCCACCGTCACGGTGAGTTTGGGACCCGACCCGTCCCGTCCCGTCCCGTCTCGTCCCGACCCATCCGTGTATAAACTGAGTTTGGACCCGACCCTTCCGTGTATAAACTGAGTTTGGACCCAAACATTACATAGTATAAACTGAGCCTTTCTGTCCCAGTGACTCCGTAGTGCTCTGTCCGTCAGCTCTTATGAAAGAATTGGGAAACAAATGAACAGTAACCACACATCAAAACAAGAAAACAAGAGGAAATGAGAAATAATAATGTAAAATAATGGTAAATAAAGTACTTAAAAATCAATACTAGTGATTATAATATTGATAATGATGCTGATAATGATGATGATGATGATGATGCTCACTCTCTCTCCCTCTTTCCTGTCTCTCCCTCTCACAAATTTAAATTCAAATACTGAGATTGAGAAATAATAATGGAAAACAATGATAAAGTACTTAAAAATCTATAATAATAGTGATAATGATGCTGATGGTGATGATAATGCTCTCTTTCTCTCTCCCGCTCTCTCCTTCCTTCTCTGTCCCCCTCTCTCTCCCTCTCAGGTGTGCCTCACGCTCACGGCTAAGCGCATGGCGAAGAAGAACTGTCTGGTGAAGAACCTGGAGGCCGTGGAGACGCTGGGCTCCACCTCCACCATCTGCTCCGACAAGACCGGCACGCTGACCCAGAACCGCATGACCGTGGCCCACATGTGGTTCGACAACCAGATCCAGGAGGCCGACACCACCGAGGACCAATCAGGTCAGGGCAAAAAATGACGGGCGGCAGAATCCTGTTTCTGAGGACCAATCAGGTCAGGGAAAAAATGACGGGCGGCAGAATCCTGTTTCTGAGGACCAATCAGGTCAGGGCAAAAATGACAGACAGCATGCATCCTGTTCCTGTGGACCAATCAGACCAGCACAAGATGACAGACAACAGAATCTCTCTATTTTTTTCTCCCTCTGTTCATCTCTCTCTCTCTCTTGTTCTCTCTTTCTTTGGCAACATCCAGTGGTACATCCATGTGACATCCTGTTTCACCACGAAGCTGAAATTCTGTATCTGTGCAATACTGAAATCCCGTTTGTGTTTAATATTAGCATCCTGTTTCATTCTCTTGCAGGCTGTACCTTTGATAAAACCTCAGCGACATGGTCGGCCCTCTCCCGAGTAGCTGGCCTCTGCAATCGAGCCGTATTTAAGGTTGGACAGGACCACACCCCTATTCTAAAGGTACTGACCACACCCCTATTCTGAAGGTACTGACCACACCACTATTCTAAAGGTACTAACCACACCTCAATTATAAAGGTACTGACCACACCCCTATTCTGAAGGTACTGACCTATGATGATGATGAAGATGATGATGATGAAGTTGATGGTGATGGATGTGATGATAATAATAATGATGATGATGATGATGATGATGATGAAGTTTAAGATGATGCTGCTCTTTTAGAGAGAGACAGCGGGCGATGCCTCAGAGTCTGCTCTTCTGAAGTGCATTGAGCTCTCCTGCGGCTCTGTCCGCACCATGAGAGACAAAAACCCCAAAGTGGCAGAGATCCCCTTCAACTCCATCAACAAGTATCAGGTACGCCCTCCTCAAAACACAACGGCAACACAATACCAACACAACACTTACACAACACAAACGTGGTGCCGACACACCACCAACGCAACGCCAACACAACTCTAACACAACACCGACACAACACTTACACAACACTACACAACACAGACACACCACCGACATACCACCAACATGCCACCAATATAGTACCAAGATAGCACTAACGCAAGAGCAACTAAATGCCAAGGCAACACTGAAATAGCACCAAAATAACACCAACGCATCACCAGTCCAACACCACTGCAGCACTTCCAGAACACCCCGGCTACACCAACATAGCACCAAATTAGGATAAACACATCACCAGCGCAACACCAATACAACGCCAGTATGACACATATGAAATACCAACGCAACACCAACATAACACCTGACACGTTTGGGAGAGTCCATCTCTTTTAATCAGGCCCACCCATAGAGCAGAGCCGCTTGTAATAATCATGGAATGTTACTTGCAGGTGAAATGGTCTTTTGGGTAATGTAGGCATAAAATGGCCTTTTGGGTAATGTAGGCAGTTAGAGTACTGCTATCTTAACTGAACAAATTGATTCCCAGTTCTAGGGCTGCCATTGCACCCTTGAGGAAGGTGCTTAACCTGCACTGCTTCAGTGAAGCTCCGGGTCCACAAATGGTCTGTGTGTTTTAAGGAAATGTTAAACTTACATACGTTGCTCTGGATAAGAGCGTCTGCTAAATGCAAATGAGAGGCAATGAAATAAATGGCTTCTGGGTAATGCGGAATTTGCAGGCTCAATTCTTCAGGCTAAATGAAGGGTGGTACAGCTGAGGTATTGTGGTCCACTAGGTTTTCTAATGGGCTGGACCAGCACTTATGATGGTACCAGTGATTTTCCTCATAATCGTTTCATTTATTGATCGATTGATTGTCCTGCCAACCCCCCCCCCCCCCACCCCCACCCCAGTTGTCCATCCACGAGTTGGAGGACAGCCCCACTGGTCACCTGCTGGTCATGAAAGGTGCACCAGAAAGAATTCTGGACAGGTAACTCTAAAATATTAGAGAGAGTGATTATGGATTATTTGGGTGTATTATGGACTTCTGGGATGTGCTTTTGGCTTATTGTTGTGTGATTATGTGCAATTGGGGTGTAGTATGTATTATTATTGTGGTCTGATTATGGGTTATTGGGGCGCAGTATGTGTTATTATTATGGTGTGATTATGGGTTATTGGGGTGTATTATGTGTTATTATTGTTATGTGATTATGGGTTGTTGGGGATGTATTATGTGTTATTATTGTGGGGTGATTATGAGTTATTGTGATGTAATTATGGGCTATTGGTTTTGCAGGTGCAGTACAATCATGTTGCAAGGGAAGGAGATTCCCATGAACGAGGACTGGCGAGATGCATTCCAGAATGCCTACTTGGAGCTGGGTGGTCTTGGCGAGAGAGTGCTAGGTGAGGGCGGTCTCTGGGCTCTATGATTGGATGGAAGTGATCACATGTCTGTGTTCGGGCTCTTTGATTGGAAGGAAGCAATCACTTGTCTGTGTCAGGGGTCTGTGATTGGAAGGAAGCGATCACCTGTCTGTGTCAGGGGTCTGTGATTGGACAGCAGTGGTCATTTGTCTGTGTCAGGGCTCTGTTATTGGCCAGCAATGGTCATATGTCTGTGTCCAGGCTCCGTGATTGGCCAGCAGTGATCATATGTCTGTGTCCAGGCTCTGTGAATGACCAGCAATGGTCATTTGTCTGTGTCAGGGCTCTGTTATTGGCCAGCAATGGTCATATGTCTGTGTCCAGGCGCTGTGATTGGCCAGCACTGGTCGTGTGTGTGTGTGTGTGTGTGTCTGTGTTGCAGGTTTCTGCCATTACATGCTGCCCCCGTCGCAGTTCGCGCGCGGGTTCGAGTTCGACTGCGACGACCCGAACTTCCCCACGGAGCAGCTGTGCTTCCTGGGCCTGCTGTCCATGATCGACCCGCCGCGGGCCGCCGTTCCCGACGCCGTGGGGAAGTGCCGGAGCGCCGGGATCAAGGTGGGCGGAGCCTACGGCTCACTATGCAGACAGGGGAACGGGAACGGGAACGGGGACGGTCGACGAGTGATCGACTCGGCGGCTGAGTGACTGTCTGCCTTGGCTCTGCTCTGACAGGTGATAATGGTGACAGGCGACCACCCAATCACGGCCAAGGCCATCGCCAAGGGCGTGGGCATCATCTCCGAGGGCAACGAGACCGTGGAGGACATCGCCGAGAGACTCAACATTCCACTGGGCCAAGTCAACCCCCGGTGTGTTACCTGTGCGATGTGTGTGTGTGTGTGTATGTAGTATACTGTGTATAGTGTGAAGTGTATTGTGTTTGGTCCACTGTATGTATATGTCATTGTGTGTAGTCTAATATGAGTGTATAGTGTACAGTGTTTGTAGTGTACAGTGTGTCTAGAGTACTGTGTGTAGTGTATAGTGTGTACTCTGCTCTGCATGTAAAGTGTACGGTGTTTGTAGTGTAGAGTGTTCATAGAGTACTATGAGTGCCGTGTGTAGTGTATAGTCTGTACTCTACTTTGTGTGTATAGTGTACAGTGTTTGTAGTGTAGAGTGTTCATAGAGTACTGTGAGTGCCATGTGTAGTGTATAGTCTGTACTCTACTGTGTGTGTATAGTGTACAGTGTTTGTAGTGTAGAGTGTTCATAGAGTACTGTGAGTTCCGTGTGTAGTGTATAGTCTGTACTGCGCTCGGTGTGTACAGTGTAAAATATTCCCCTTCCTCTCCCAGCGATGCTAAGGCGTGTGTGGTCCACGGCTCAGACCTGAAAGAGATGAGCTCGGAGTACCTGGACGACCTGCTGAAGAACCACACGGAGATTGTCTTCGCCCGGACCTCCCCCCAGCAGAAGCTCATCATCGTGGAGGGCTGCCAGCGACAGGTGGGTCTGGCATAACCGGCAAAACCGGCAAAACAAGCAAAACCGGCAAAATCCCAGGGCTGGAAGGTTTGAGGGGGTGGGGGTGGGGGGGGGGTGGCAACTGGGGGTCCCTTTCTCCCAGGCCCAGGCCCAAGGGGGGCCCAGGATATGGGGTGTAACCATCTTTAATTTGCTGCTAAATCTGTTGGGTGGTGCCCTCCCAATATACTGTACTTTGTCCTGGGGCTGAGAGTTCATTGTTGTGGCCCTGTCCCGCAGTTGAAATTAATTCTCCTTCTTGTGAAGTAAAACTTTTGGATTAAAAAGAATGCTGTGTGATAATGATCCTGCCAGTACGGTGATGATCCCACCAGTACGGTGATGATCTCTCCAGTACGGTGATGATCCCACAAGTACAGTGATGATCTCTCCAGTACGGTGATGATCCCACCAGTACGGTGATGATCTCTCCAGTACGGTGATGATCCCACAAGTACAGTGATGGTCTCTCCAGTGTGGTGACGGTCCCTCTTGTCTGTGTCCCAGGGTGCGATCGTGGCGGTGACGGGGGACGGGGTGAACGACTCCCCGGCCCTGAAGAAGGCCGACATCGGCGTGGCGATGGGCATCGCCGGGTCCGACGTCTCCAAGCAGGCGGCGGACATGATTCTCCTGGACGACAACTTCGCCTCCATCGTCACCGGAGTGGAGGAGGGTAAGAAGCAGAAGTATGGCCGCTGTGTGTAGGCCTACGCTTCACAAGAAAGAGGTTCTGGGTTCCAGTCCCAGTCTGCGTGCTCCCTGTATGAAGTTTGTACTCCAGTTTCCTCCCACACCTAAAGGACATGTATGCCAGGTTAGCTATACGCCTGCCATTGCACTGGCCCTGCACACTGTGGCTGCCCACTGTTCCCAAGGAGCTAGGATGGTTCAAATTACCCCTCTGGGCCATAAAGTATAAATATCCATTGACGTGAATCATGTGCAAGTTTTATTTCACATATTAATATTTCTCATGAGCAAGAGGCGAGTAAGTCAAGTGTCCAGTGGAATTCATGAATGAAATTTCATATGACCCCCAAAAAAGATCCATTGAAATTTAGAGTTGCTTCAGAAATACAAAAAAGTAAAAAATACTTTAAAAAATACATAAAAGGAATATAAATCTATTAAAAATAAAAGCGTTTGTAGTAAATGGGAAATCCACAGAACTGGATATGACTGGTTCTGACTAACTGCTGCCATTTTATTTAAAATCCTGCAGATCGTTCTGTTGCTTTGCTTGAAGGAATCGGGTCATAATCCCGAAACTATGAGACTAGTTATTCTGCAGCACTTGGGTCCCCTCATAACTGAGCTTCAGAGATTGAAGTTGATCTGATTTGGACTCACCCTGTCCATTAGGGCGTCTGATCTTCGATAACCTGAAGAAGTCGATCGCCTACACCCTGACCAGCAACATCCCAGAGATCACGCCCTTCCTCTTCTTCATCATCGCCAGCATCCCCCTGCCCCTCGGCACGGTCACCATCCTCTGCATCGATCTGGGAACCGACATGGTGAGGACTCCCCTACACACTACCTTCACACACTACCCCTAAACACTGCCCCAAAACACTACCACTACCTCTAAACACTACCTTCACACACTACCCCTAAACACTACCACTACCTTCACACACTACCCCTAAACACTGCCCCAAAACACTACCCCTACCTCTAAACACTATCCCTACACGCTACCCCTAAACACTACCACTACCATCACACACTACCCCTAAACACTGCCCCAAAACACTACCACTACCTCTAAACACTACCCCTACACGCTACCCCTAAACACTACCCCTACCTTCACACACTACCCCTAAACACTACCACTACCCCTACACACTTACCCCAAAACACTACCACTAGCCCTACACACTACCCCAAAACACTACCACTACCTCTAAACACTATCCCAAAACACTACCCCTAAACACTAGCTCTACATATGACCCTACACACTACCTTCACACAATACCCCTAAACACTACCCCAAAACACTACCTCTAAACACTAGCTCCACATATGACACTACACACTACCCCAAAACACTACCACTACCTCTAAACACTAGCTCTACATATGACCCTACACACTACCTTCACACACTACCCCTAAACACTACCCCAAAACACTACCACTACCTCTAAACACTAGCTCTACATATGACCCTACACACTACCCCTAAACACTATCTGTACACACTACCTCTACACACTACCCCTAAACACTACCACTACCTCTAAACACTAGCTCTACATATGACCCTACACACTACCCCTAAACACTATCTGTACACACCACCTCTACACACTACCCCTAAACACTACCACTACCTCTAAACACTAGTTCTACATATGACCCTATACACTACCACTAAACACTATCTGCACACACCACCTCTACACACTACCCCTAAACACTACCACTACCTCTAAACACTAGCTCTACATATGACCCTACACACTACCCCTAAACACTATCTGTACACACCACCTCTACATACTACCCCTAAACACTACCACTACCTCTAAACACTAGTTCTACATACGACCCTACACACTACCCCTAAACACTATCTGCACGCACCACCTCTACATACTACCCCTAAACACTATCTCTACGCACCACTCCTACACACCACCTCTACACATGTCCTACTCACTCTCCTACTCAATCCCGCCACTGCTCACCCGCCAACTCCCCCTACTCACCCGGCTCTGCTTTCCCTCTAGTTCCTTTAACTCACTGTCTCGCTCCCTTTCTCTCTCTCTCTCTCTCTCACTCTCTCTCTTTTTCTTTCCCCCCCTTTTTTTTCCTCCCTTCCATCTCCCTCTCTTTTTCCTTCTCCCGCCAACCCCCCCCCCCACCCCCCCCCTCCCCCCCCCCCCCCTTGTCGCAGGTCCCGGCGATCTCCCTCGCGTACGAGACTGCTGAGAGTGATATAATGAAGAGGCAGCCGCGCAACCCGCTCACGGACAAACTGGTCAACGAGAGGCTGATCAGCATGACCTACGGGCAGATCGGTCAGTACCGCCCCCTGCTGGGCCGATCAGCATGACCTACGGGCAGATCGGTCAGTACTGAGCCCTGCTGGGCTGATCAGCATGGCCTATGGGCAGATCAGTCAGTACCGTCCTCTGCTGGACTGATCAGCATTGCCTACGGGCAGATCGGTCAGTACTGAGCCCTGCTGGGCTGATCAGCATGGCCTACGGGCAGATTGGTCAGTACTGAGCCCTGCTGGGCTGATCAGCATGGCCTACGGGCAGATCAGTCAGTACCGTCCTCTGCTGGACTGATCAGCATTGCCTACGGGCAGATCGGTCAGTACTGAGCCCTGCTGGGCAGATTGGTCAGTACTGCGCCCTGCTGGGGGGATAGGTCAGTACTGCCCTCTGCTGGACTGATTAGTTAGTGCTACTGGTCAGAGTGGTCCCTCCTGCCCCCTGTTGGGCACTGGTCAGTACTGCTTCCTGCTGTGCAGATCAGTCGGTACTATGTGCTGCTGGGCCGATCGGTCAGTACCGCCCCCTGCTGGGCTGATTAGCATGGCCTACGGGCAGATTGGTCAGTACTGAGCCCTGCTGGGCTGATCAGCATGGCCTACGGGCAGATTGGTCAGTACCGCCCCCTGCTGGGCTGATTAGCATGGCCTACGGGCAGATTGGTCAGTACTGAGCCCTGCTGGACTGATCAGCGTGGCCTACGGGCAGATTGGTCAGTACTGAGCCCTGCTGGGCTGATCAACATGGCCTACGGGCAGATTGGTCAGTACTGAGCCCTGCTGGGCTGATCAGCATGGCCTATGGGCAGATCAGTCAGTACCGCCCTCTGCTGGACTGATCAGCATTGCCTACGGGCAGATTGGTCAGTACTGAGCCCTGCTGGGCAGATTGGTCAGTACTGCGCCCTGCTGGGGGGATAGGTCAGTACTGCCCTCTGCTGGACTGATTAGTTAGTGCTACTGGTCAGAGTGGTCCCTCCTGCCCCCTGTTGGGCACTGGTCAGTACTGCCTCCTGCTGTGCAGATCAGTCGGTACTATGTGCTGCTGGGCCGATCGGTCAGTACTGCCCCCTGATGGGCAGATTGGTCAGTACTGCCCCCTGCTGGGATGATTAGATAGTACTACTGGGCAGAGTGGTCCGTCCTGCCCCCTGTGGGGCAGATTGGTCAGTACTGAACGCCGCTGGGCAGATTGGTCAGTAATGCCCCCTGATGGGCAGATCGGTCAGTACTGTTCCCTGTGGGACAGATTTGTAAGTAATGTGTGCTGATGGGCAGATTGGTCAGTACTGCCTCCTGCTGGGCAGTCTAGTCAGTACTGCCTCCTGCTGGGCCAATCGGTCAGTACTGTGTGCTGCTGGGCCGATCAGTCAGGACTGC